>NW_027278590.1:0-164316 GCF_030028105.1 Mobula birostris
TGAGGGACTGACACAGGGCTGTGGGGAGACAGTGGGGCAGAGGGATTAGTTTGGGGACTGACACAGGGCTGTGGGGAGAGAGTGGGACAGTGGGATTTGTTTGGGGACTGACAGAGGACTGTGGGAGAATGTGGGATAGTGGGATTAGTTTGGGGACTGACTGAAAGCTGTGGGGAGAGAGTGGGGCAGTGGGAATTGTTTGGGGACTGACACAGGACTGTGGGAGAGAGTGGGATAGTGGGATTAGTTTGGGGACTGACTCAGGCCTGTGCGGAGAAAGTGGGGCAGTGGGATTAGTTTGGGGACTGACACAGGGCTGTGGGGAGAGAGTGGGACAGTGGAATTAATTTGGGGACTGACAATGGGATGTGGGGAGAGAGGGACAGTGGGATTATTTGGGGGACTGACACAGGACTGTGGGAGGGAGTGGGACAGTGGGATTAGTTTGGGGACTGACTCACGGCTGTGGGGAGGGAGTGGGGCAGTGGGATTAGGTTGGGGACTGACACAGGGCTGTGGGGAGAGAGTGGGACAGTGGAATTAGTTTAGGGATTCACACAGGGATGTGGGGAGAGAGTGGGACAGTGGGATTATTTGGGGGACTGACACAGGACTGTGGGAGGGAGTGGGACAGTGGGATTAGTTTGGGGACTGACTCACGGCTGTGGGGAGGGAGTGGGGCAGTGGGATTAGTTTGGGGGACTGACAGGGCTGTGGGGAGAGAGTGGGACAGTGGGATTAGTTTGGGTACTGACACAGGACTTTGGGGAGCGAGTGGGACAGTGGGATTAGTTTGGGGACTGATACAGGGTCGTGGGGCACTGGGATAATTTTGGGGAATGACACAGGACTTTGGGGAGAGTGGGGTCAGTGGGATTTTTTTGGGGACTGACAGGGCTGTGGGGAGAGTGTGGGGTTGTGAGATTAGTTTGGGGACTGACACAGGGCTGTGGGGAGAGAGTGGGGCAGTGGGATTAGTTTGGGGACTGTCACAGGGCTGTGGGGAGAGAGTGGGGCAGTGGGATTAGTTTGCGGAATGACCCAGGGCTGGGGGAGAGAACGGGACAGTGGGATTAGTTTGACGACTGACACGAGGCTGTGGGGAGAGAGCAGGACAGTTTGATTAGTTTGAGGACTGACATAGGGCTGTGGGGAGAGAGTGGGACAGTGCGTTTAGTTTGGGGACTGTCACAGGGCTGTGGGGAGAGAGTAGGACAGTGGGATTAGTCTGAGGGCTAACACAGGGCTGTGGGGAGAGAGTGGGCAGTGGGATTAGTTTGGGGCCTGACACAGGGATTGGGGCGAGAGTGGGAGAGTCGAATTAGTTTGGGGACTGACACTGGGTTGTGGGGAGAGAGTGGGTCAGTGGGATTTGTTTGGGGACTGACAGAGGACTATGGGGGAGAGTGGGACAGTGGGATTAGTTTGGGGACTGACTCAGGGCTGTGGGGAGAGAGTGGGGCAGTGGGAATAGGTTGGGGACTGACAGGGCTGTGGGGAGAGAGTGGGACAGTGGGATTACTTTGGGGACTGACACAGGACTGCGGGAGAGAGTGGAACAGTGTGATTACTTTGAGGACTGACACAGGGCTGTGGGGAGACAGTGGGGCAGAGGGATTAGTTTGGGGACTGACACAGGGCTGTGGGAGAGATTGGGATAGTGGGAATTGTTTGGGGACTGACACAGGACTGTGGGAGAGAGTGGGACACTGGGATCAGTTTAGGCACTGACTCAGGGCTGTGGGGAGAGAGTGGGGCAGTGGGATTAGTTTAGGGACTGACACAGGGCTTGGGGCGAGAGTGGGAGAGTCGAATTAGTTTGGGGACTGACACTGGGCTGTGGGGAGAGAGTGGGACAGTGGGATTTGTTTGGAGACTGACAGAGGACTGTGGGAGAGAGTGGGACAGTGGGATTAGTTTGGTGACTGATTCAGGGCTGTGGGGAGAGAGTGGGAGCAGTGGGATTAGTTTGGGGGACTGACACAGGGCTGTGGGGAGAGAGTGGAGCAGTGGGATTATTTTGAGGACTGATACAGGGCTGTGGGGAGAGAGTGGGACAGTGGGATTAGTTTGGGGACTGACACAGGATTGTGGGGAGAGAGTGGGACAGTGGGATTTGTTTCGGGTCTGACACAGGACTGTGGGAGAGAGTGGGACTAGTTTGGAGACTGACACAGGGTTGTGGGGAGAGAGTGGAGCAGTGGGATTAGTTTGGGGACTGACACAGGGATGTGGGGAGAGAGTTGGGCAGAGGGATTAGTTTGGGAACTGACACAGGGCTGTGGGGAGAGAGTGGGGCAGTGGGATTAGTTTGCGGAATGACCCAGGGCTGTGGGGAGAGAACGGGACAGTGGGATTAGTTTGAGGATTGACACAGGGCAGTGGGGAGAGAGTGGGACAGTGGGATTAGTTTGGGGACTGACATAGGGCTATCGGGAGAGAGTGGGACAGTGGGATTTGTTTGGGGACCGACACAGGACTGTGGGAGAGAGTGGGTCAGTGGGATTAGTTTGGGGACTGACACAGGGCTGTGGGGATAGAGTGGAGCAGTGGCATTAGTTTGAGGACTGACACAGGGCTGTGCGGAGAGAGTGGGACAGTGGGATTAGTTTGGGGACTGACACAGGGCTGTGGGGAGAGAGTGGGATAGTGGGAATTGTTTGGGGTCTGAAACAGGACTGTGGGACAGACTGGGACAGTGGGATCAGTTTGGGCACTGACTCAGGGCTGTGGGGAGAGAGTGGGGCAGTGGGATTAGTTTGGGGACTGACACAGGGCGTTGGGCGAGAGTGGGAGGGTCGAATTAGTTTGAGGACTGACACTGGGCTGTGGGGAGAGTGGGACAGTGGGATTTGTTTGGGGACTGACAGAGAACTGTGGGGAGAGTGGGACAGTGGGATTTGTTTGGGGACTGACAGAGAACTGTGGGAGAGAGTGGGACAGTGGGATTAGCTTGGCGTCTGACCCAGGGCTGTGGGGAGAGATCGGAACAGTGGGATTAGTTTGAGGACTGACACAGGGTATTGGGGAGAGTGGGACAGTGGGATTAGTTTGGGAGCTGACACAGGACTGTAGGGAGAGAGTGCGACAGTATGATTAGTTTGGGAACAGACTCAGGGCTCTGGTAAGAGAGTGGGACAGTGGGATGAGTTTGGGGCTGACAGGGCCGTGGGTAGAGAGTGGGGAGCGGAATTAGTTTGGGGACTGACACAGGGCTGTGGGGCACTGGGATAAGTTTGTGGAATGACACAGGACTTTGGGGAGAGAGGGGGACAGTGGGATTTTTTTGGAGACTGACACAGGTCTGCGGGGAGACTGTGGGGCAGTGGGATTTGTTTGGGGACTGACACAGGACTGTGGGAGAGAGTGGGACAGTGGGATTTGTTTGGGGACTGACACAGGACTGTGGGAGAGAGTGGGACTAGTTTGGAGACTGACACAGGGTTGTGGGGAGAGAGTGGAGCAGTGGGATTAGTTTGGGGACTGACAGAGGGATGTGGGGAGAGAGTGGGGCAGAGGGATTAGTTTGGGAACTGACACAGGGCTGTGGGGAGAGAGTGGGGCAGTGGGATTAGTTTGCGGAATGACCCAGGGCTGTGGGGAGAGAACGGGACAGTGGGATCAGTTTGGGCACTGACTCAGGGCTGTGGGGAGAGAGTGGGACAGTGGGATTAGTTTGGGGACTGACAGGGCTTGGGGCGAGAGTGGGAGAGTCGAATGAGTTTGGGGACTGACACTGGGCTGTGGGGAGAGAGTGGGACAGTGGGATTTGTTTGGAGACTGACAGAGGACTGTGGGAGAGAGTGGGGCAGTGGAATTAGTTTGGGGACTGACACAGGGCTGTGGGGAGAGAGTCGAGCAGTGGCATTAGTTTGAGGACTGACACAGGGCTGTGGGGAGAGAGTGGGATAGTGGGAATAGTTTGGGGTCTGATACAGCACTGTGGGACAGAGTGGGACAGTGGGATCAATTTGGGCACTGACTCAGGGCTATCGGGAGAGAGTGGGGCAGTGGGATTAGTTTGGGGACTGACACAGGGCTTGGGGCGAGAGTGGGAGAGTCGAATTAGTTTGGGGACTGACACTGGGCGGTGGGGAGAGTGGGACAGTGGGATTTGTTTGGGACTGACAGAGAACTGTGGGAGAGAGTGGGACAGTGGGATTAGTTTGGTGACTGATTCAGGGCCGTGGGGAGAGAGTGGGGCAGTGGATTAGTTTGGCGACTGACCCAGGGCTGTGGGGAGAGATCGGAACAGTGGGATTAGTTTGAGGACTGACACAGGGTAGTGGGGAGAGTGGGACAGTGGGATTAGTTTGGGCACTGACAGAGGGCTCTGGTGAGAGAGTGGGACAGTGGGATTAGTTTGGTGACTGACAGGGCCGTGGGGAGAGAGTGGGGAGCGGAATTAGTTTGGGGACTGACACAGGGCTGTGGGGCACTGGGATAAGTTTGGGGAATGACACAGGACTTTGGGGAGAGAGGGGGACAGTGGGATTTTTTGGGAATGACACAGGGCTGTGGGGAGACTGTAGGGCAGTGGGATTAGTTTGGGGCTGACACAGGGCTGTGGGGAGAGAGTGGGACAGTGGGATTTGTTTGGGGACTGACAGAGGACTGTGGGAGAATGTGGGATAGTGGGATTAGTTTGGGGACTGACTGAAAGCTGTGGGGAGAGAGTGGGGCAGTGGGAATTGTTTGGGGACTGACACAGGACTGTGGGAGAGAGTGGGATAGTGGGATTAGTTTGGGGACTGACTCAGGCCTGTGCGGAGAAAGTGGGGCAGTGGGATTAGTTTGGGGACTGACACAGGGCTGTGGGGAGAGAGTGGGACAGTGGAATTAATTTGGGGACTGACACAGGGATGTGGGGAGAGAGTGGGACAGTGGGATTATTTGGGGGACTGACACAGGACTGTGGGAGGGAGTGGGACAGTGGGATTAGTTTGGGGACTGACTCACGGCTGTGGGGAGGGAGTGGGGCAGTGGGATTAGGTTGGGGACTGACACAGGGCTGTGGGGAGAGAGTGGGACAGTGGAATTAGTTTAGGGATTCACACAGGGATGTGGGGAGAGAGTGGGACAGTGGGATTATTTGGGGGACTGACACAGGACTGTGGGAGGGAGTGGGACAGTGGGATTAGTTTGGGGACTGACTCACGGCTGTGGGGAGGGAGTGGGGCAGTGGGATTAGTTTGGGGACTGACAGGGCTGTGGGGAGAGAGTGGGACAGTGGGATTAGTTTGGGTACTGACACAGGACTTTGGGGAGCGAGTGGGACAGTGGGATTAGTTTGGGGACTGATACAGGGTCGTGGGGCACTGGGATAATTTTGGGGAATGACACAGGACTTTGGGGAGAGTGGGGTCAGTGGGATTTTTTTGGGGACTGACAGGGCTGTGGGGAGAGTGTGGGGTTGTGAGATTAGTTTGGGGACTGACACAGGGCTGTGGGGAGAGAGTGGGGCAGTGGGATTAGTTTGGGGACTGTCACAGGGCTGTGGGGAGAGAGTGGGGCAGTGGGATTAGTTTGCGGAATGACCCAGGGCTGGGGGAGAGAACGGGACAGTGGGATTAGTTTGACGACTGACACGAGGCTGTGGGGAGAGAGCAGGACAGTTTGATTAGTTTGAGGACTGACATAGGGCTGTGGGGAGAGAGTGGGACAGTGCGTTTAGTTTGGGGACTGTCACAGGGCTGTGGGGAGAGAGTAGGACAGTGGGATTAGTCTGAGGGCTAACACAGGGCTGTGGGGAGAGAGTGGGCAGTGGGATTAGTTTGGGGCCTGACACAGGGATTGGGGCGAGAGTGGGAGAGTCGAATTAGTTTGGGGACTGACACTGGGTTGTGGGGAGAGAGTGGGTCAGTGGGATTTGTTTGGGGACTGACAGAGGACTATGGGGGAGAGTGGGACAGTGGGATTAGTTTGGGGACTGACTCAGGGCTGTGGGGAGAGAGTGGGGCAGTGGGAATAGGTTGGGGACTGACAGGGCTGTGGGGAGAGAGTGGGACAGTGGGATTACTTTGGGGACTGACACAGGACTGCGGGAGAGAGTGGAACAGTGTGATTACTTTGAGGACTGACACAGGGCTGTGGGGAGACAGTGGGGCAGAGGGATTAGTTTGGGGACTGACACAGGGCTGTGGGGAGAGAGTGGGACAGTGGGATTTGTTTGGGGACTGACAGAGGACTGTGGGAGAATGTGGGATAGTGGGATTAGTTTGGGGACTGACTGAAAGCTGTGGGGAGAGAGTGGGGCAGTGGGAATTGTTTGGGGACTGACACAGTACTGTGGGAGAGAGTGGGATAGTGGGATTAGTTTGGGGACTGACTCAGGCCTGTGCGGAGAAAGTGGGGCAGTGGGATTAGTTTGGGGACTGACACAGGGCTGTGGGGAGAGAGTGGGACAGTGGAATTAATTTGGGGACTGACAATGGGATGTGGGGAGAGAGTGGGACAGTGGGATTATTTGGGGGACTGACACAGGACTGTGGGAGGGAGTGGGACAGTGGGATTAGTTTGGGGACTGACTCACGGCTGTGGGGAGGGAGTGGGGCAGTGGGATTAGGTTGGGGACTGACACAGGGCTGTGGGGAGAGAGTGGGACAGTGGAATTAGTTTAGGGATTCACACAGGGATGTGGGGAGAGAGTGGGACAGTGGGATTATTTGGGGGACTGACACAGGACTGTGGGAGGGAGTGGGACAGTGGGATTAGTTTGGGGACTGACTCACGGCTGTGGGGAGGGAGTGGGGCAGTGGGATTAGTTTGGGGACTGACAGGGCTGTGGGGAGAGAGTGGGACAGTGGGATTAGTTTGGGTACTGACACAGGACTTTGGGGAGCGAGTGGGACAGTGGGATTAGTTTGGGGACTGATACAGGGTCGTGGGGCACTGGGATAATTTTGGGGAATGACACAGGACTTTGGGGAGAGTGGGGTCAGTGGGATTTTTTTGGGGACTGACAGGGCTGTGGGGAGAGTGTGGGGTTGTGAGATTAGTTTGGGGACTGACACAGGGCTGTGGGGAGAGAGTGGGGCAGTGGGATTAGTTTGGGGACTGTCACAGGGCTGTGGGGAGAGAGTGGGGCAGTGGGATTAGTTTGCGGAATGACCCAGGGCTGGGGGAGAGAACGGGACAGTGGGATTAGTTTGACGACTGACACGAGGCTGTGGGGAGAGAGCAGGACAGTTTGATTAGTTTGAGGACTGACATAGGGCTGTGGGGAGAGAGTGGGACAGTGCGTTTAGTTTGGGGACTGTCACAGGGCTGTGGGGAGAGAGTAGGACAGTGGGATTAGTCTGAGGGCTAACACAGGGCTGTGGGGAGAGAGTGGGCAGTGGGATTAGTTTGGGGCCTGACACAGGGATTGGGGCGAGAGTGGGAGAGTCGAATTAGTTTGGGGACTGACACTGGGTTGTGGGGAGAGAGTGGGTCAGTGGGATTTGTTTGGGGCTGACAGAGGACTATGGGGGAGAGTGGGACAGTGGGATTAGTTTGGGGACTGACTCAGGGCTGTGGGGAGAGAGTGGGGCAGTGGGAATAGGTTGGGGACTGACAGGGCTGTGGGGAGAGAGTGGGACAGTGGGATTACTTTGGGGACTGACACAGGACTGCGGGAGAGAGTGGAAAAGTGTGATTACTTTGAGGACTGACACAGGGCTGTGGGGAGACAGTGGGGCAGAGGGATTAGTTTGGGGACTGACACAGGGCTGTGGGGAGAGATTGGGATAGTGGGAATTGTTTGGGGACTGACACAGGACTGTGGGAGAGAGTGGGACACTGGGATCAGTTTAGGCACTGACTCAGGGCTGTGGGGAGAGAGTGGGGCAGTGGGATTAGTTTAGGGACTGACACAGGGCTTGGGGCGAGAGTGGGAGAGTCGAATTAGTTTGGGGACTGACACTGGGCTGTGGGGAGAGAGTGGGACAGTGGGATTTGTTTGGAGACTGACAGAGGACTGTGGGAGAGAGTGGTCAGTGGGATTAGTTTGGTGACTGATTCAGGGCTGTGGGGAGAGAGTGGGAGCAGTGGGATTAGTTTGGGGACTGACACAGGGCTGTGGGGAGAGAGTGGAGCAGTGGGATTATTTTGAGGACTGATACAGGGCTGTGGGGAGAGAGTGGGACAGTGGGATTAGTTTGGGGACTGACACAGGATTGTGGGGAGAGAGTGGGACAGTGGGATTTGTTTCAGGTCTGACACAGGACTGTGGGAGAGAGTGGGACTAGTTTGGAGACTGACACAGGGTTGTGGGGAGAGAGTGGAGCAGTGGGATTAGTTTGGGGACTGACACAGGGATGTGGGGAGAGAGTTGGGCAGAGGGATTAGTTTGGGAACTGACACAGGGCTGTGGGGAGAGAGTGGGGCAGTGGGATTAGTTTGCGGAATGACCCAGGGCTGTGGGGAGAGAACGGGACAGTGGGATTAGTTTGAGGATTGACACAGGGCAGTGGGGAGAGAGTGGGACAGTGGGATTAGTTTGGGGACTGACATAGGGCTATCGGGAGAGAGTGGGACAGTGGGATTTGTTTGGGGACCGACACAGGACTGTGGGAGAGAGTGGGACAGTGGGATTAGTTTGGGGACTGACACAGGGCTGTGGGGATAGAGTGGAGCAGTGGCATTAGTTTGAGGACTGACACAGGGCTGTGCGGAGAGAGTGGGACAGTGGGATTAGTTTGGGGACTGACACAGGGCTGTGGGGAGAGAGTGGGATAGTGGGAATTGTTTGGGGTCTGAAACAGGACTGTGGGACAGACTGGGACAGTGGGATCAGTTTGGGCACTGACTCAGGGCTGTGGGGAGAGAGTGGGGCAGTGGGATTAGTTTGGGGACTGACACAGGGCGTGGGGCGAGAGTGGGAGGGTCGAATTAGTTTGAGGACTGACACTGGGCTGTGGGGAGAGTGGGACAGTGGGATTTGTTTGGGGACTGACAGAGAACTGTGGGGAGAGTGGGACAGTGGGATTTGTTTGGGGACTGACAGAGAACTGTGGGAGAGAGTGGGACAGTGGGATTAGCTTGGCGTCTGACCCAGGGCTGTGGGGAGAGATCGGAACAGTGGGATTAGTTTGAGGACTGACACAGGGTATTGGGGAGAGTGGGACAGTGGGATTAGTTTGGGAGCTGACACAGGACTGTAGGGAGAGAGTGCGACAGTATGATTAGTTTGGGAACAGACTCAGGGCTCTGGTAAGAGAGTGGGACAGTGGGATGAGTTTGGGGCTGACAGGGCCGTGGGTAGAGAGTGGGGAGCGGAATTAGTTTGGGGACTGACACAGGGCTGTGGGGCACTGGGATAAGTTTGTGGAATGACACAGGACTTTGGGGAGAGAGGGGGACAGTGGGATTTTTTTGGAGACTGACACAGGTCTGCGGGGAGACTGTGGGGCAGTGGGATTAGTTTGGGGCTGACACAGGGCTGTGGGGAGTGAGTGGGACAGTGGGATTTGTTTGGGGACTGACACAGGACTGTGGGAGAGAGTGGGACTAGTTTGGAGACTGACACAGGGTTGTGGGGAGAGAGTGGAACAGTGGGATTAGTTTGGGGACTGACAGAGGGATGTGGGGAGAGAGTGGGGCAGAGGGATTAGTTTGGGGACTGACACAGGGCTGTGGGGAGAGAGTGGGGCAGTGGGATTAGTTTGCGGAATGACCCAGGGCTGTGGGGAGAGAATGGGACAGTGGGATTAGTTTGAGCATTGACACAGGGCAGTGGGGAGAGAGTGGGACAGTGGGATTAGTTTCAGGGCTGGCAATGGTCTCTGGGGATAGAGCGGGACAGTGGAATTAGTTTGAGGACTGACACAGGGCTGTGGGGAGAGAGTGGGACAGTGCGTTTAGTTTGGGGACTGTCACAGGGCTTTGGGGAGAGAGTAGGGCAGTGGGATTAGTTTGAGGGCTGACACAGGGCTGTGGGGAGAGAGTGGAGCAGTGGGATTAGTTTGAGGACTGATACAGGGCTGTGGGGAGAGAGTGGGACAGTGGAATTAATTTGGGGACTGACACAGGGATGTGGGGAGAGAGTGGGACAGTGGGATTATTTGGGGGACTGACACAGGACTGTGGGAGGGAGTGGGACAGTGGGATTAGTTTGGGGACTGACTCACGGCTGTGGGGAGGGAGTGGGGCAGTGGGATTAGGTTGGGGACTGACACAGGGCTGTGGGGAGAGAGTGGGACAGTGGAATTAGTTTAGGGATTCACACAGGGATGTGGGGAGAGAGTGGGACAGTGGGATTATTTGGGGGACTGACACAGGACTGTGGGAGGGAGTGGGACAGTGGGATTAGTTTGGGGACTGACTCACGGCTGTGGGGAGGGAGTGGGGCAGTGGGATTAGTTTGGGGACTGACAGGGCTGTGGGGAGAGAGTCGGACAGTGGGATTAGTTTGGGTACTGACACAGGACTTTGGGGAGCGAGTGGGACAGTGGGATTAGTTTGGGGACTGATACAGGGTCGTGGGGCACTGGGATAATTTTGGGGAATGACACAGGACTTTGGGGAGAGTGGGGTCAGTGGGATTTTTTTGGGGACTGACAGGGCTGTGGGGAGAGTGTGGGGTTGTGAGATTAGTTTGGGGACTGACACAGGGCTGTGGGGAGAGAGTGGGGCAGTGGGATTAGTTTGGGGACTGTCACAGGGCTGTGGGGAGAGAGTGGGGCAGTGGGATTAGTTTGCGGAATGACCCAGGGCTGGGGGAGAGAACGGGACAGTGGGATTAGTTTGACGACTGACACGAGGCTGTGGGGAGAGAGCAGGACAGTTTGATTAGTTTGAGGACTGACATAGGGCTGTGGGGAGAGAGTGGGACAGTGCGTTTAGTTTGGGGACTGTCACAGGGCTGTGGGGAGAGAGTAGGACAGTGGGATTAGTCTGAGGGCTAACACAGGGCTGTGGGGAGAGAGTGGGCAGTGGGATTAGTTTGGGGCCTGACACAGGGATTGGGGCGAGAGTGGGAGAGTCGAATTAGTTTGGGGACTGACACTGGGTTGTGGGGAGAGAGTGGGTCAGTGGGATTTGTTTGGGGACTGACAGAGGACTATGGGGGAGAGTGGGACAGTGGGATTAGTTTGGGGACTGACTCAGGGCTGTGGGGAGAGAGTGGGGCAGTGGGAATAGGTTGGGGACTGACAGGGCTGTGGGGAGAGAGTGGGACAGTGGGATTACTTTGGGGACTGACACAGGACTGCGGGAGAGAGTGGAACAGTGTGATTACTTTGAGGACTGACACAGGGCTGTGGGGAGACAGTGGGGCAGAGGGATTAGTTTGGGGACTGACACAGGGCTGTGGGGAGAGAGTGGGACAGTGGGATTTGTTTGGGGACTGACAGAGGACTGTGGGAGAATGTGGGATAGTGGGATTAGTTTGGGGACTGACTGAAAGCTGTGGGGAGAGAGTGGGGCAGTGGGAATTGTTTGGGGACTGACACAGGACTGTGGGAGAGAGTGGGATAGTGGGATTAGTTTGGGGACTGACTCAGGCCTGTGCGGAGAAAGTGGGGCAGTGGGATTAGTTTGGGGACTGACACAGGGCTGTGGGGAGAGAGTGGGACAGTGGAATTAATTTGGGGACTGACAATGGGATGTGGGGAGAGAGTGGGACAGTGGGATTATTTGGGGGACTGACACAGGACTGTGGGAGGGAGTGGGACAGTGGGATTAGTTTGGGGACTGACTCACGGCTGTGGGGAGGGAGTGGGGCAGTGGGATTAGGTTGGGGACTGACACAGGGCTGTGGGGAGAGAGTGGGACAGTGGAATTAGTTTAGGGATTCACACAGGGATGTGGGGAGAGAGTGGGACAGTGGGATTATTTGGGGGACTGACACAGGACTGTGGGAGGGAGTGGGACAGTGGGATTAGTTTGGGGACTGACTCACGGCTGTGGGGAGGGAGTGGGGCAGTGGGATTAGTTTGGGGACTGACAGGGCTGTGGGGAGAGAGTGGGACAGTGGGATTAGTTTGGGTACTGACACAGGACTTTGGGGAGCGAGTGGGACAGTGGGATTAGTTTGGGGACTGATACAGGGTCGTGGGGCACTGGGATAATTTTGGGGAATGACACAGGACTTTGGGGAGAGTGGGGTCAGTGGGATTTTTTTGGGGACTGACAGGGCTGTGGGGAGAGTGTGGGGTTGTGAGATTAGTTTGGGGACTGACACAGGGCTGTGGGGAGAGAGTGGGGCAGTGGGATTAGTTTGGGGACTGTCACAGGGCTGTGGGGAGAGAGTGGGGCAGTGGGATTAGTTTGCGGAATGACCCAGGGCTGGGGGAGAGAACGGGACAGTGGGATTAGTTTGACGACTGACACGAGGCTGTGGGGAGAGAGCAGGACAGTTTGATTAGTTTGAGGACTGACATAGGGCTGTGGGGAGAGAGTGGGACAGTGCGTTTAGTTTGGGGACTGTCACAGGGCTGTGGGGAGAGAGTAGGACAGTGGGATTAGTCTGAGGGCTAACACAGGGCTGTGGGGAGAGAGTGGGCAGTGGGATTAGTTTGGGGCCTGACACAGGGATTGGGGCGAGAGTGGGAGAGTCGAATTAGTTTGGGGACTGACACTGGGTTGTGGGGAGAGAGTGGGTCAGTGGGATTTGTTTGGGGCTGACAGAGGACTATGGGGGAGAGTGGGACAGTGGGATTAGTTTGGGGACTGACTCAGGGCTGTGGGGAGAGAGTGGGGCAGTGGGAATAGGTTGGGGACTGACAGGGCTGTGGGGAGAGAGTGGGACAGTGGGATTACTTTGGGGACTGACACAGGACTGCGGGAGAGAGTGGAAAAGTGTGATTACTTTGAGGACTGACACAGGGCTGTGGGGAGACAGTGGGGCAGAGGGATTAGTTTGGGGACTGACACAGGGCTGTGGGGAGAGATTGGGATAGTGGGAATTGTTTGGGGACTGACACAGGACTGTGGGAGAGAGTGGGACACTGGGATCAGTTTAGGCACTGACTCAGGGCTGTGGGGAGAGAGTGGGGCAGTGGGATTAGTTTAGGGACTGACACAGGGCTTGGGGCGAGAGTGGGAGAGTCGAATTAGTTTGGGGACTGACACTGGGCTGTGGGGAGAGAGTGGGACAGTGGGATTTGTTTGGAGACTGACAGAGGACTGTGGGAGAGAGTGGTCAGTGGGATTAGTTTGGTGACTGATTCAGGGCTGTGGGGAGAGAGTGGGAGCAGTGGGATTAGTTTGGGGACTGACACAGGGCTGTGGGGAGAGAGTGGAGCAGTGGGATTATTTTGAGGACTGATACAGGGCTGTGGGGAGAGAGTGGGACAGTGGGATTAGTTTGGGGACTGACACAGGATTGTGGGGAGAGAGTGGGACAGTGGGATTTGTTTCAGGTCTGACACAGGACTGTGGGAGAGAGTGGGACTAGTTTGGAGACTGACACAGGGTTGTGGGGAGAGAGTGGAGCAGTGGGATTAGTTTGGGGACTGACACAGGGATGTGGGGAGAGAGTTGGGCAGAGGGATTAGTTTGGGAACTGACACAGGGCTGTGGGGAGAGAGTGGGGCAGTGGGATTAGTTTGCGGAATGACCCAGGGCTGTGGGGAGAGAACGGGACAGTGGGATTAGTTTGAGGATTGACACAGGGCAGTGGGGAGAGAGTGGGACAGTGGGATTAGTTTGGGGACTGACATAGGGCTATCGGGAGAGAGTGGGACAGTGGGATTTGTTTGGGGACCGACACAGGACTGTGGGAGAGAGTGGGACAGTGGGATTAGTTTGGGGACTGACACAGGGCTGTGGGGATAGAGTGGAGCAGTGGCATTAGTTTGAGGACTGACACAGGGCTGTGCGGAGAGAGTGGGACAGTGGGATTAGTTTGGGGACTGACACAGGGCTGTGGGGAGAGAGTGGGATAGTGGGAATTGTTTGGGGTCTGAAACAGGACTGTGGGACAGACTGGGACAGTGGGATCAGTTTGGGCACTGACTCAGGGCTGTGGGGAGAGAGTGGGGCAGTGGGATTAGTTTGGGGACTGACACAGGGCGTGGGGCGAGAGTGGGAGGGTCGAATTAGTTTGAGGACTGACACTGGGCTGTGGGGAGAGTGGGACAGTGGGATTTGTTTGGGGACTGACAGAGAACTGTGGGGAGAGTGGGACAGTGGGATTTGTTTGGGGACTGACAGAGAACTGTGGGAGAGAGTGGGACAGTGGGATTAGCTTGGCGTCTGACCCAGGGCTGTGGGGAGAGATCGGAACAGTGGGATTAGTTTGAGGACTGACACAGGGTATTGGGGAGAGTGGGACAGTGGGATTAGTTTGGGAGCTGACACAGGACTGTAGGGAGAGAGTGCGACAGTATGATTAGTTTGGGAACAGACTCAGGGCTCTGGTAAGAGAGTGGGACAGTGGGATGAGTTTGGGGCTGACAGGGCCGTGGGTAGAGAGTGGGGAGCGGAATTAGTTTGGGGACTGACACAGGGCTGTGGGGCACTGGGATAAGTTTGTGGAATGACACAGGACTTTGGGGAGAGAGGGGGACAGTGGGATTTTTTTGGAGACTGACACAGGTCTGCGGGGAGACTGTGGGGCAGTGGGATTAGTTTGGGGCTGACACAGGGCTGTGGGGAGTGAGTGGGACAGTGGGATTTGTTTGGGGACTGACACAGGACTGTGGGAGAGAGTGGGACTAGTTTGGAGACTGACACAGGGTTGTGGGGAGAGAGTGGAGCAGTGGGATTAGTTTGGGGACTGACAGAGGGATGTGGGGAGAGAGTGGGGCAGAGGGATTAGTTTGGGGACTGACACAGGGCTGTGGGGAGAGAGTGGGGCAGTGGGATTAGTTTGCGGAATGACCCAGGGCTGTGGGGAGAGAATGGGACAGTGGGATTAGTTTGAGCATTGACACAGGGCAGTGGGGAGAGAGTGGGACAGTGGGATTAGTTTCAGGGCTGGCAATGGTCTCTGGGGATAGAGCGGGACAGTGGAATTAGTTTGAGGACTGACACAGGGCTGTGGGGAGAGAGTGGGACAGTGCGTTTAGTTTGGGGACTGTCACAGGGCTTTGGGGAGAGAGTAGGGCAGTGGGATTAGTTTGAGGGCTGACACAGGGCTGTGGGGAGAGAGTGGAGCAGTGGGATTAGTTTGAGGACTGATACAGGGCTGTGGGGAGAGAGTGGGACTGTGGGACTAGTTTGGAGTCTGACACAGGGTTGGGAGAGAGTGGAGCAGTGGGATTAGTTTGGGCACTGACACAGGGCTGTGGGGAGAGAGTGGGGCAGTGGGATTAGTTTGGGGACTGACACAGGGTTGTGGGGAGAGAGTGGGTCAACGGGATTAGTTTGGGGACTGAGAGAGGGTTGTGGGGAAAAAGCGGGACAGTGGGATTAGTTTCAGGACTGACACAAGGCTGCAGGGAGAGAGCAGGACAGTTTGATTAGCTTGAGGACTGACACGGCTGTGGGGACAGAGTAGGACAGTGGGATTAGTTTTCGTACTGAAACAGGACTATAGGGAGAGAGTGGGGCAGTGGGATTAGTTTGAGGACTTTCACAGGGCTGTGGGGAGAGAGTTGGACATTGGGATTAGTTTGGCGACTGACACAGGACTATTGGAGAATGTGGGATAGTGGGATTAGTTTGGGGACTGACTCAAGGCTGTGGGGAGAGAGTGGGGCAGTGGGATTAGGTTGGGGGCTGACAGTGCTGTGGGGAGACAGTGGGGCAGTGGGATTAGTTTGGCGACTGATAGGGCTGTGGGGAGAGAGTGGGACGGTGGGATTAGTTTGAGGACTGACACAGGGTAGTGGGGAGAGTGGGACAGTGGGATTAGTTTGGGAGCTGACACAGGACTGTAGGGAGAGAGTGCGATAGTATGATTAGTTTGGGCACAGACTCAGGGCTCTGGTAAGAGAGTGGGACAGTGGGATGAGTCTGGGGACTGACAGGGCCGTGGGTAGAGAGTGGGGAGCGGAATTAATTTGGGGACTGACACAGGGCTGTGGGGCACTGGGATAAGTTTGGGGAATGACACAGGACTTTGGGGAGAGAGGGGGACAGTGGGATTTTTTTGGAGACTGTCACAGGTCTGTGGGGAGACTGTGGGGCAGTGGGATTAGTTTGGGGCTGACACAGGGCTGTGGGGAGAGAGTGGGGCAGTGGGATTAGATTGGGGACTGACAGGGCTGTGGGGAGAGAGTGGTACAGTGGGATTTGTTTGGGGACTGACACAGGACTGCGGGAGAGAGTGGGACAGTGTGATTACTTTGGGGACAGACACAGGGATGTGGGGAGAGAGTGGGGCAGAGGGATTAGTTTGGGGACTGACACAGGGCTCTGGGGAGAGAGTGGGGAGCGGAATTAGTTTGGGGACTGACACAGGGCTGTGGGGCACTGGGATAAGTTTGGGGAATGACACAGGACTTTGGGGAGAGAGGGGGACAGTGGGATATTTTTGGGGACTGACACAGGGCTGTTGGGAGACTGTAGGGCAGTGGGATTAGTTTGGGGCTGACACAGGGCTGCGGGGAGAGAGTGGGACAGTGGGATTTGTTTGGGGACTGACACAGGACTGTGGGAGAGAGTGGGACTAGTTTGGAGACTGACACAGGGATGTGGGGAGAGAGTGGGGCAGAGGGATTAGTTTGGGGACTGACACAGGGCTGTGGGGAGAGAGTGGGGCAGTGGGATTAGTTTGCGGAATGACCCAGGGCTGTGGGGAGAGAACGGGAGAGTGGGATCAGTTTGGGCACTGACTCAGGGCTGTGGGGAGAGAGTGGGACAGTGGGATTAGTTTGGGTACTGACAGGGCTTGGGGCGAGAGTGGGAGAGTCGAATGAGTTTGGGGACTGACACTGGGCTGTGGGGAGAGAGTGGGACAGTGGGATTTGTTTGGAGACTGACAGAGGACTGTGGGAGAGAGTGGGGCAGTGGAATTAGTTTGGGGACTGACACAGGGCTGTGGGGAGAGAGTGGAGCAGTGGCATTAGTTTGAGGACTGACACAGGGCTGTGGGGAGAGAGTGGGACAGTGGGATTAGTTTGGAGATTGACACAGGGCTATGGGGAGAGAGTGGGATAGTGGGAATAGTTTGGGGTCTGATACAGCACTGTTGGACAGAGTGGGACAGTGGGATCAATTTGGGCACTGACTCAGGGCTATCGGGAGAGAGTGGGGCAGTGGGATTAGTTTGGGGACTGACACAGGGCTTGGGGCGAGAGTGGGAGAGTCGAATTAGTTTGGGGACTGACACTGGGCCGTGGGGAGAGTGGGACAGTGGGATTTGTTTGGTGACTGATTCAGGGCCGTGGGGAGAGAGTGGGGCAGTGGGATTAGTTTGGCGACTGACCCAGGGCTGTGGGGAGAGATCGGAACAGTGGGATTAGTTTGAGGACTGACACAGGGTAGTGGGGAGAGTGGGACAGTGGGATTAGTTTGGGCACTGACAGAGGGCTCTGGTGAGAGAGTGGGACAGTGGGATCAGTTTGGTGACTGACAGGGCCGTGGGGAGAGAGTGGGGAGCGGAATTAGTTTGGGGATTGACACAGGGCTGTGGGGCACTGGGATAAGTTTGGGGAATGACAAAGGACTTTGGGGAGAGAGGGGGACAGTGGGATTTTTTTGGGGAATGACACAGGGCTGTGGGGAGACTGTAGGGCAGTGGGATTAGTTTGGGGCTGACACAGGGCTGTGGGGAGAGAGTGGGACAGTGGGATTTTTTTGGGGACTGACAGAGGACTGTGGGAGAATGTGGGATAGTGGGATTAGTTTGGGGAATGACTGAAAGCTGTGGGGAGAGAGTGGGGCAGTGGGATTTGTTTGGGGACTGACACAGGACTGTGGGAGAGAGTGGGATAGTGGGATTAGTTTGGGGACTGACTCAGGGCTGTGCGGAGAAAGTGGGGAAGTGGGATTAGTTTGGGGACTGACACAGGGCTGTGGGGAGAGAGTGGGACAGTGGAATTAGTTTGGGGACTGACACAGGGATGTGGGGAGAGAGTGGGACAGTGGGATTATTTGGGGGACTGACAGAGGACTGTGGGAGGGAGTGGGACAGTGGGATTACTTTGGGGACAGAGACAGGGATGTGGGGAGAGAGTGGGGCAGAGGGATTAGTTTGGGGACTGACACAGGGCTCTGGGGAGAGAGTGGGGAGCGGAATTAGTTTGGGGACTGACACAGGGCTGTGGGGCACTGGGATAAGTTTGGGGAATGACACAGGACTTTGGGGAGAGAGGGGGACAGTGGGATATTTTTGGGGATGACACAGGGCTGTGGGGAGACTGTAGGGCAGTGGGATTAGTTTGGGGCTGACACAGGGCTACGGGGAGAGAGTGGGACAGTGGGATTTGTTTGGGGACTGACACAGGACTGTGGGAGAGAGTGGGACTAGTTTGGAGACTGACACAGGGATGTGGGGAGAGAGTGGGGCAGAGGGATTAGTTTGGGGACTGACACCGGGCTGTGGGGGGAGAGTGGGGCAGTGGGATTAGTTTGCGGAATGACCCAGGGCTGTGGGGAGAGAACGGGAGAGTGGGATCAGTTTGGGCACTGACTCAGGGCTGTGGGGAGAGAGTGGAGCAGTGGCATTAGTTTGAGGACTGACACAGGGCTGTGGGGAGAGAGTGGGACAGTGGGATTAGTTTGGGGACTGACACAGGGCTATGGGGAGAGAGTGGGATAGTGGGAATAGTTTGGGGTCTGATACAGCACTGTTGGACAGAGTGGGACAGTGGGATCAATTTGGGCACTGACTCAGGGCTATCGGGAGAGAGTGGGGCAGTGGGATTAGTTTGGGGACTGACACAGGGCTTGGGGCGAGAGTGGGAGAGTCGAATTAGTTTGGGGACTGACACTGGGCCGTGGGGAGAGTGGGACAGTGGGATCTGTTTGGTGACTGATTCAGGGCCGTGGGGAGAGAGTGGGGCAGTGGGATTAGTTTGGGCACTGACAGAGGGCTCTGGTGAGAGAGTGGGACAGTGGGATCAGTTTGGTGACTGACAGGGCCGTGGGGAGAGAGTGGGGAGCGGAATTAGTTTGGGGATTGACACAGGGCTGTGGGGCACTGGGATAAGTTTGGGGAATGACAAAGGACTTTGGGGAGAGAGGGGGACAGTGGGATTTTTTTGGGGAATGACACAGGGCTGTGGGGAGACTGTAGGGCAGTGGGATTAGTTTGGGGCTGACACAGGGCTGTGGGGAGAGAGTGGGACAGTGGGATTTTTTTGGGGACTGACAGAGGACTGTGGGAGAATGTGGGATAGTGGGATTAGTTTTGGGAATGACTGAAAGCTGTGGGGAGAGAGTGGGGCAGTGGGATTTGTTTGGGGACTGATTCAGGGCCGTGGGGAGAGAGTGGGGCAGTGGGATTAGTTTGGCGACTGACCCAGGGCTGTGGGGAGAGATCGGAACAGTGGGATTAGTTTGAGGACTGACACAGGGTAGTGGGGAGAGTGGGACAGTGGGATTAGTTTGGGCACTGACAGAGGGCTCTGGTGAGAGAGTGGGACAGTGGGATCAGTTTGGTGACTGACAGGGCCGTGGGGAGAGAGTGGGGAGCGGAATTAGTTTGGGGATTGACACAGGGCTGTGGGGCACTGGGATAAGTTTGGGGAATGACAAAGGACTTTGGGGAGAGAGGGGGACAGTGGGATTTTTTTGGGGAATGACACAGGGCTGTGGGGAGACTGTAGGGCAGTGGGATTAGTTTGGGGCTGACACAGGGCTGTGGGGAGAGAGTGGGACAGTGGGATTTTTTTGGGGACTGACAGAGGACTGTGGGAGAATGTGGGATAGTGGGATTAGTTTGGGGAATGACTGAAAGCTGTGGGGAGAGAGAGTGGGGCAGTGGGATTTGTTTGGGGACTGACAGAGGACTGTGGGAGAATGTGGGATAGTGGGATTAGTTTGGGGAATGACTGAAAGCTGTGGGGAGAGAGAGTGGGGCAGTGGGATTTGTTTGGGGACTGACACAGGACTGTGGGAGAGAGTGGGATAGTGGGATTAGTTTGGGGACTGACTCAGGGCTGTGGGAGAATGTGGGATAGTGGGATTAGTTTGGGGAATGACTGAAAGCTGTGGGGAGAGAGAGTGGGGCAGTGGGATTTGTTTGGGGACTGACACAGGACTGTGGGAGAGAGTGGGATAGTGGGATTAGTTTGGGGACTGACTCAGGGCTGTGCGGAGAAAGTGGGGAAGTGGGATTAGTTTGGGGACTGACACAGGGCTGTGGGGAGAGAGTGGGACAGTGGAATTAGTTTGGGGACTGACACAGGGATGTGGGGAGAGAGTGGGACAGTGGGATTATTTGGGGGACTGACAGAGGACTGTGGGAGGGAGTGGGACAGTGGGATTAGTTTGGGGACTGACTGACGGCTGTGGGGAGGGAGTGGGGCAGTGGGATTAAGTTGGGGACTGACACAGGGCTGTGGGGAGAGAGTGGGACAGTGGAATTAGTTTAGGGATTCACACAGGGATGTGGGGAGAGAGTGGGACAGTGGGATTATTTGGGGGACTGACACAGGACTGTGGGAGGGAGTGGGACAGTGGGATTAGTTTGGGGACTGACTCACGGATGTGGGGAGGGAGTGGGGCAGTGGGATGAGTTTGGGGACTGACTCAGGGCTGTGCGGAGAAAGTGGGGAAGTGGGATTAGTTTGGGGACTGACACAGGGCTGTGGGGAGAGAGTGGGACAGTGGAATTAGTTTGGGGACTGACACAGGGATGTGGGGAGAGAGTGGGACAGTGGGATTATTTGGGGGACTGACAGAGGACTGTGGGAGGGAGTGGGACAGTGGGATTAGTTTGGGGACTGACTGACGGCTGTGGGGAGGGAGTGGGGCAGTGGGATTAAGTTGGGGACTGACACAGGGCTGTGGGGAGAGAGTGGGGCAGAGAGATTAGTTTGGGAACTGACACAGGGCTGTGGGGAGAGAGTGGGGCAGTGGGATTAGTTTGCGGAATGACCCAGGGCTGTGGGGAGAGAACGGGACAGTGGGATCAGTTTGGGCACTGACTCAGGGCTGTGGGGAGAGAGTGGGACAGTGGGATTAGTTTGGGGACTGACAGGGCTTGGGGCGAGAGTGGGAGAGTCGAATGAGTTTGGGGACTGACACTGGGCTGTGGGGAGAGAGTGGGACAGTGGGATTTGTTTGGAGACTGACAGAGGACTGTGGGAGAGAGTGGGGCAGTGGAATTAGTTTGGGGACTGACACAGGGCTGTGGGGAGAGAGTCGAGCAGTGGCATTAGTTTGAGGACTGACACAGGGCTGTGGGGAGAGAGTGGGACAGTAGGATTAGTTTTGGGACTGACACAGGGCTATGGGGAGAGAGTGGGATAGTGGGAATAGTTTGGGGTCTGATACAGCACTGTGGGACAGAGTGGGACAGTGGGATCAATTTGGGCACTGACTCAGGGCTATCGGGAGAGAGTGGGGCAGTGGGATTAGTTTGGGGACTGACACAGGGCTTGGGGCGAGAGTGGGAGAGTCGAATTAGTTTGGGGACTGACACTGGGCGGTGGGGAGAGTGGGACAGTGGGATTTGTTTGGGGACTGACAGAGAACTGTGGGAGAGAGTGGGACAGTGGGATTAGTTTGGTGACTGATTCAGGGCCGTGGGGAGAGAGTGGGGCAGTGGGATTAGTTTGGCGACTGACCCAGGGCTGTGGGGAGAGATCGGAACAGTGGGATTAGTTTGAGGACTGACACAGGGTAGTGGGGAGAGTGGGACAGTGGGATTAGTTTGGGCACTGACAGAGGGCTCTGGTGAGAGAGTGGGACAGTGGGATTAGTTTGGTGACTGACAGGGCCGTGGGGAGAGAGTGGGGAGCGGAATTAGTTTGGGGACTGACACAGGGCTGTGGGGCACTGGGATAAGTTTGGGGAATGACACAGGACTTTGGGGAGAGAGGGGGACAGTGGGATTTTTTGGGGAATGACACATGGCTGTGGGGAGACTGTAGGGCAGTGGGATTAGTTTGGGGCTGACACAGGGCTGTGGGGAGAGAGTGGGACAGTGGGATTTGTTTGGGGACTGACAGAGGACTGTGGGAGAATGTGGGATAGTGGGATTAGTTTGGGGACTGACTGAAAGCTGTGTGGAGAGAGTGGGGCAGTGGGAATTGTTTGGGGACTGACACAGGACTGTGGGAGAGAGTGGGATAGTGGGATTAGTTTGGGGACTGACTCAGGCCTGTGCGGAGAAAGTGGGGCAGTGGGATTAGTTTGGGGACTGACACAGGGCTGTGGGGAGAGAGTGGGAAAGTGGAATTAATTTGGGGACTGACACAGGGATGTGGGGAGAGAGTGGGACAGTGGGATTATTTGGGGTACTGACACAGGACTGTGGGAGGGAGTGGGACAGTGGGATTAGTTTGGGGACTGACTCACGGCTGTGGGGAGGGAGTGGGGCAGTGGGATTAGGTTGGGGACTGACACAGGGCTGTGGGGAGAGAGTGGGACAGTGGAATTAGTTTAGGGATTCACACAGGGATGTGGGGAGAGAGTGGGACAGTGGGATTATTTGGGGGACTGACACAGGACTGTGGGAGGGAGTGGGACAGTGGGATTAGTTTGGGGACTGACTCACGGCTGTGGGGAGGGAGTGGGGCAGTGGGATTAGTTTGGGGACTGACAGGGCTGTGGGGAGAGAGTGGGACAGTGGGATTAGTTTGGGTACTGACACAGGACTTTGGGGAGCGAGTGGGACAGTGGGATTAGTTTGGGGACTGATACAGGGTCGTGGGGCACTGGGATAATTTTGGGGAATGACACAGGACTTTGGGGAGAGTGGGGTCAGTGGGATTTTTTTGGGGACTGACAGGGCTGTGGGGAGAGTGTGGGGTTGTGAGATTAGTTTGGGGACTGACACAGGGCTGTGGGGAGAGAGTGGGGCAGTGGGATTAGTTTGGGGACTGTCACAGGGCTGTGGGGAGAGAGTGGGGCAGTGGGATTAGTTTGCGGAATGACCCAGGGCTGGGGGAGAGAACGGGACAGTGGGATTAGTTTGACGACTGACACGAGGCTGTGGGGAGAGAGCAGGACAGTTTGATTAGTTTGAGGACTGGCATAGGGCTGTGGGGAGAGAGTGGGACAGTGCGTTTAGTTTGGGGACTGTCACAGGGCTGTGGGGAGAGAGTAGGACAGTGGGATTAGTCTGAGGGCTAACACAGGGCTGTGGGGAGAGAGTGGGCAGTGGGATTAGTTTGGGGCCTGACACAGGGATTGGGGCGAGAGTGGGAGAGTCGAATTAGTTTGGGGACTGACACTGGGTTGTGGGGAGAGAGTGGGTCAGTGGGATTTGTTTGGGGACTGACAGAGGACTATGGGAGAGAGTGGGACAGTGGGATTAGTTTGGGGACTGACTCAGGGCTGTGGGGAGAGAGTGGGGCAGTGGGAATAGGTTGGGGACTGACAGGGCTGTGGGGAGAGAGTGGGACAGTGGGATTACTTTGGGGACTGACACAGGACTGCGGGAGAGAGTGGAACAGTGTGATTACTTTGAGGACTGACACAGGGCTGTGGGGAGACAGTGGGGCAGAGGGATTAGTTTGGGGACTGACACAGGGCTGTGGGGAGAGATTGGGATAGTGGGAATTGTTTGGGGACTGACACAGGACTGTGGGAGAGAGTGGGACACTGGGATCAGTTTAGGCACTGACTCAGGGCTGTGGGGAGAGAGTGGGGCAGTGGGATTAGTTTAGGGACTGACACAGGGCTTGGGGCGAGAGTGGGAGAGTCGAATTAGTTTGGGGACTGACACTGGGCTGTGGGGAGAGAGTGGGACAGTGGGATTTGTTTGGAGACTGACAGAGGACTGTGGGAGAGAGTGGGACAGTGGGATTAGTTTGGTGACTGATTCAGGGCTGTGGGGAGAGAGTGGGGGCAGTGGGATTAGTTTGGGGACTGACACAGGGCTGTGGGGAGAGAGTGGAGCAGTGGGATTATTTTGAGGACTGATACAGGGCTGTGGGGAGAGAGTGGGACAGTGGGATTAGTTTGGGGACTGACACAGGATTGTGGGGAGAGAGTGGGACAGTGGGATTTGTTTGGGGTCTGACACAGGACTGTGGGAGAGAGTGGGACTAGTTTGGAGACTGACACAGGGTTGTGGGGAGAGAGTGGAGCAGTGGGATTAGTTTGGGGACTGACACAGGGATGTGGGGAGAGAGTTGGGCAGAGGGATTAGTTTGGGAACTGACACAGGGCTGTGGGGAGAGAGTGGGGCAGTGGGATTAGTTTGCGGAATGACCCAGGGCTGTGGGGAGAGAACGGGACAGTGGGATTAGTTTGAGGATTGACACAGGGCAGTGGGGAGAGAGTGGGACAGTGGGATTAGTTTGGGGACTGACATAGGGCTATCGGGAGAGAGTGGGACAGTGGGATTTGTTTGGGGACCGACACAGGACTGTGGGAGAGAGTGGGACAGTGGGATTAGTTTGGGGACTGACACAGGGCTGTGGGGATAGAGTGGAGCAGTGGCATTAGTTTGAGGACTGACACAGGGCTGTGCGGAGAGAGTGGGACAGTGGGATTAGTTTGGGGACTGACACAGGGCTGTGGGGAGAGAGTGGGATAGTGGGAATTGTTTGGGGTCTGAAACAGGACTGTGGGACAGACTGGGACAGTGGGATCAGTTTGGGCACTGACTCAGGGCTGTGGGGAGAGAGTGGGGCAGTGGGATTAGTTTGGGGACTGACACAGGGCGTGGGGCGAGAGTGGGAGGGTCGAATTAGTTTGAGGACTGACACTGGGCTGTGGGGAGAGTGGGACAGTGGGATTTGTTTGGGGACTGATAGAGAACTGTGGGAGAGAGTGGGACAGTGGGATTAGTTTGGTGACTGATTCAGGGCTGTGGGGAGAGAGTGGTGCAGTGGGATTAGCTTGGCGTCTGACCCAGGGCTGTGGGGAGAGATCGGAACAGTGGGATTAGTTTGAGGACTGACACAGGGTAGTGGGGAGAGTGGGACAGTGGGATTAGTTTGGGAGCTGACACAGGACTGTAGGGAGAGAGTGCGACAGTATGATTAGTTTGGGAACAGACTCAGGGCTCTGGTAAGAGAGTGGGACAGTGGGATGAGTTTGGGGCTGACAGGGCCGTGGGTAGAGAGTAGGGAGCGGAATTAGTTTGGGGACTGACACAGGGCTGTGGGGCACTGGGATAAGTTTGGGGAATGACACAGGACTTTGGGGAGAGAGGGGGACAGTGGGATTTTTTTGGAGACTGACACAGGTCTGCGGGGAGACTGTGGGGCAGTGGGATTAGTTTGGGGCTGACACAGGGCTGTGGGGAGTGAGTGGGACAGTGGGATTTGTTTGGGGACTGACACAGGACTGTGGGAGAGAGTGGGACTAGTTTGGAGACTGACACAGGGTTGTGGGGAGAGAGTGGAGCAGTGGGATTAGTTTGGGGACTGACAGAGGGATGTGGGGAGAGAGTGGGGCAGAGGGATTAGTTTGGGGACTGACACAGGGCTGTGGGGAGAGAGTGGGGCAGTGGGATTAGTTTGCGGAATGACCCAGGGCTGTGGGGAGAGAACGGGACAGTGGGATTAGTTTGAGCATTGACACTGGGCAGTGGGGAGAGAGTGGGATAGTGGGATTAGTTTCAGGGCTGACAATGGTCTCTGGGGATAGAGCGGGACAGTGGAATTAGTTTGAGGACTGACACAGGGCTGTGGGGAGAGAGTGGGACAGTGCGTTTAGTTTGGGGACTGTCACAGGGCTTTGGGGAGAGAGTAGGGCAGTGGGATTACTTTGAGGGCTGACACAGGGCTGTGGGGAGAGAGTGGAGCAGTGGGATTAGTTTGAGGACTGATACAGGGCTGTGGGGAGAGAGTGGGACTGTGGGACTAGTTTGGAGACTGACACAGGGTTGGGAGAGAGTGGAGCAGTGGGATTAGTTTGGGCACTGACACAGGGCTGTGGGGAGAGAGTGGGGCAGTGGGATTAGTTTGGGGACTGACACAGGGTTGTGGGGAGAGAGTGGGTCAACGGGATTAGTTTGGGGACTGAGAGAGGGTTGTGGGGAAAAAGCGGGACAGTGGGATTAGTTTCGGGACTGACACAAGGCTGCAGGGAGAGAGCAGGACAGTTTGATTAGCTTGAGGACTGACACGGCTGTGGGGACAGAGTAGGACAGTGGGATTAGTTTTCGTACTGAAACAGGACTATAGGGAGAGAGTGGGGCAGTGGGATTAGTTTGAGGACTTTCACAGGGCTGTGGGGAGAGAGTTGGACATTGGGATTAGTTTGGCGACTGACACAGGACTATTGGAGAATGTGGGATAGTGGGATTAGTTTGGGGACTGACTCAAGGCTGTGGGGAGAGAGTGGGGCAGTGGGATTAGGTTGGGGGCTGACAGTGCTGTGGGGAGACAGTGGGGCAGTGGGATTAGTTTGGCGACTGATAGGGCTGTGGGGAGAGAGTGGGACGGTGGGATTAGTTTGAGGACTGACACAGGGTAGTGGGGAGAGTGGGACAGTGGGATTAGTTTGGGAGCTGACACAGGACTGTAGGGAGAGAGTGCGATAGTATGATTAGTTTGGGCACAGACTCAGGGCTCTGGTAAGAGAGTGGGACAGTGGGATGAGTCTGGGGACTGACAGGGCCGTGGGTAGAGAGTGGGGAGCGGAATTAATTTGGGGACTGACACAGGGCTGTGGGGCACTGGGATAAGTTTGGGGAATGACACAGGACTTTGGGGAGAGAGGGGGACAGTGGGATTTTTTTGGAGACTGTCACAGGTCTGTGGGGAGACTGTGGGGCAGTGGGATTAGTTTGGGGCTGACACAGGGCTGTGGGGAGAGAGTGGGGCAGTGGGATTAGATTGGGGACTGACAGGGCTGTGGGGAGAGAGTGGTACAGTGGGATTTGTTTGGGGCCTGACACAGGACTGCGGGAGAGAGTGGGACAGTGTGATTACTTTGGGGACAGACACAGGGATGTGGGGAGAGAGTGGGGCAGAGGGATTAGTTTGGGGACTGACACAGGGCTCTGGGGAGAGAGTGGGGAGCGGAATTAGTTTGGGGACTGACACAGGGCTGTGGGGCACTGGGATAAGTTTGGGGAATGACACAGGGCTTTGGGGAGAGAGGGGGACAGTGGGATATTTTTGGGGACTGACACAGGGCTGTTGGGAGACTGTAGGGCAGTGGGATTAGTTTGGGGCTGACACAGGGCTGCGGGGAGAGAGTGGGACAGTGGGATTTGTTTGGGGACTGACACAGGACTGTGGGAGAGAGTGGGACTAGTTTGGAGACTGACACAGGGATGTGGGGAGAGAGTGGGGCAGAGGGATTAGTTTGGGGACTGACACAGGGCTGTGGGGAGAGAGTGGGGCAGTGGGATTAGTTTGCGGAATGACCCAGGGCTGTGGGGAGAGAACGGGAGAGTGGGATCAGTTTGGGCACTGACTCAGGGCTGTGGGGAGAGAGTGGGACTGTGGGATTAGTTTGGGTACTGACAGGGCTTGGGGCGAGAGTGGGAGAGTCGAATGAGTTTGGGGACTGACACTGGGCTGTGGGGAGAGAGTGGGACAGTGGGATTTGTTTGGAGACTGACAGAGGACTGTGGGAGAGAGTGGGGCAGTGGAATTAGTTTGGGGACTGACACAGGGCTGTGGGGAGAGAGTGGAGCAGTGGCATTAGTTTGAGGACTGACACAGGGCTGTGGGGAGAGAGTGGGACAGTGGGATTAGTTTGGGGACTGACACAGGGCTATGGGGAGAGAGTGGGATAGTGGGAATAGTTTGGGGTCTGATACAGCACTGTTGGACAGAGTGGGACAGTGGGATCAATTTGGGCACTGACTCAGGGCTATCGGGTGAGAGTGGGGCAGTGGGATTAGTTTGGGGACTGACACAGGGCTTGGGGCGAGAGTGGGAGAGTCGAATTAGTTTGGGGACTGACACTGGGCCGTGGGGAGAGTGGGACAGTGGGATTTGTTTGGTGACTGATTCAGGGCCGTGGGGAGAGAGTGGGGCAGTGGGATTAGTTTGGCGACTGACCCAGGGCTGTGGGGAGAGATCGGAACAGTGGGATTAGTTTGAGGACTGACACAGGGTAGTGGGGAGAGTGGGACAGTGGGATTAGTTTGGGCACTGACAGAGGGCTCTGGTGAGAGAGTGGGACAGTGGGATCAGTTTGGTGACTGACAGGGCCGTGGGGAGAGAGTGGGGAGCGGAATTAGTTTGGGGATTGACACAGGGCTGTGGGGCACTGGGATAAGTTTGGGGAATGACACAGGACTTTGGGGAGAGAGGGGGACAGTGGGATTTTTTTGGAGACTGTCACAGGTCTGTGGGGAGACTGTGGGGCAGTGGGATTAGTTTGGGGCTGACACAGGGCTGTGGGGAGAGAGTGGGGCAGTGGGATTAGATTGGGGACTGACAGGGCTGTGGGGAGAGAGTGGTACAGTGGGATTTGTTTGGGGACTGACACAGGACTGCGGGAGAGAGTGGGACAGTGTGATTACTTTGGGGACAGACACAGGGATGTGGGGAGAGAGTGGGGCAGAGGGATTAGTTTGGGGACTGACACAGGGCTGTGGGGCACTGGGATAAGTTTGGGGAATGACACAGGGCTTTGGGGAGAGAGGGGGACAGTGGGATATTTTTGGGGACTGACACAGGGCTGTTGGGAGACTGTAGGGCAGTGGGATTAGTTTGGGGCTGACACAGGGCTGCGGGGAGAGAGTGGGACAGTGGGATTTGTTTGGGGACTGACACAGGACTGTGGGAGAGAGTGGGACTAGTTTGGAGACTGACACAGGGATGTGGGGAGAGAGTGGGGCAGAGGGATTAGTTTGGGGACTGACACAGGGCTGTGGGGAGAGAGTGGGGCAGTGGGATTAGTTTGCGGAATGACCCAGGGCTGTGGGGAGAGAACGGGAGAGTGGGATCAGTTTGGGCACTGACTCAGGGCTGTGGGGAGAGAGTGGGACAGTGGGATTAGTTTGGGTACTGACAGGGCTTGGGGCGAGAGTGGGAGAGTCGAATGAGTTTGGGGACTGACACTGGGCTGTGGGGAGAGAGTGGGACAGTGGGATTTGTTTGGAGACTGACAGAGGACTGTGGGAGAGAGTGGGGCAGTGGAATTAGTTTGGGGACTGACACAGGGCTGTGGGGAGAGAGTGGAGCAGTGGCATTAGTTTGAGGACTGACACAGGGCTGTGGGGAGAGAGTGGGACAGTGGGATTAGTTTGGGGACTGACACAGGGCTATGGGGAGAGAGTGGGATAGTGGGAATAGTTTGGGGTCTGATACAGCACTGTTGGACAGAGTGGGACAGTGGGATCAATTTGGGCACTGACTCAGGGCTATCGGGAGAGAGTGGGGCAGTGGGATTAGTTTGGGGACTGACACAGGGCTTGGGGCGAGAGTGGGAGAGTCGAATTAGTTTGGGGACTGACACTGGGCCGTGGGGAGAGTGGGACAGTGGGATTTGTTTGGTGACTGATTCAGGGCCGTGGGGAGAGAGTGGGGCAGTGGGATTAGTTTGGCGACTGACCCAGGGCTGTGGGGAGAGATCGGAACAGTGGGATTAGTTTGAGGACTGACACAGGGTAGTGGGGAGAGTGGGACAGTGGGATTAGTTTGGGCACTGACAGAGGGCTCTGGTGAGAGAGTGGGACAGTGGGATCAGTTTGGTGACTGACAGGGCCGTGGGGAGAGAGTGGGGAGCGGAATTAGTTTGGGGATTGACACAGGGCTGTGGGGCACTGGGATAAGTTTGGGGAATGACAAAGGACTTTGGGGAGAGAGGGGGACAGTGGGATTTTTTTGGGGACTGACAGAGGACTGTGGGAGAATGTGGGATAGTGGGATTAGTTTGGGGAATGACTGAAAGCTGTGGGGAGAGAGTGGGGCAGTGGGATTTGTTTGGGGACTGACACAGGACTGTGGGAGAGAGTGGGATAGTGGGATTAGTTTGGGGACTGACTCAGGGCTGTGCGGAGAAAGTGGGGAAGTGGGATTAGTTTGGGGACTGACACAGGGCTGTGGGGAGAGAGTGGGACAGTGGAATTAGTTTGGGGACTGACACAGGGATGTGGGGAGAGAGTGGGACAGTGGGATTATTTGGGGGACTGACAGAGGACTGTGGGAGGGAGTGGGACAGTGGGATTACTTTGGGGACAGACACAGGGATGTGGGGAGAGAGTGGGGCAGAGGGATTAGTTTGGGGACTGACACAGGGCTCTGGGGAGAGAGTGGGGAGCAGAATTAGTTTGGGGACTGACACAGGGCTGTGGGGCACTGGGATAAGTTTGGGGAATGACACAGGACTTTGGGGAGAGAGGGGGACAGTGGGATATTTTTGGGGATGACACAGGGCTGTGGGGAGACTGTAGGGCAGTGGGATTAGTTTGGGGCTGACACAGGGCTACGGGGAGAGAGTGGGACAGTGGGATTTGTTTGGGGACTGACACAGGACTGTGGGAGAGAGTGGGACTAGTTTGGAGACTGACACAGGGATGTGGGGAGAGAGTGGGGCAGAGGGATTAGTTTGGGGACTGACACAGGGCTGTGGGGAGAGAGTGGGGCAGTGGGATTAGTTTGCGGAATGACTCAGGGCTGTGCGGAGAAAGTGGGGAAGTGGGATTAGTTTGGGGACTGACACAGGGCTGTGGGGAGAGAGTGGGACAGTGGAATTAGTTTGGGGACTGACACAGGGATGTGGGGAGAGAGTGGGACAGTGGGATTATTTGGGGGACTGACAGAGGACTGTGGGAGGGAGTGGGACAGTGGGATTAGTTTGGGGACTGACTGACGGCTGTGGGGAGGGAGTGGGGCAGTGGGATTAAGTTGGGGACTGACACAGGGCTGTGGGGAGAGAGTGGGACAGTGGAATTAGTTTAGGGATTCACACAGGGATGTGGGGAGAGAGTGAGACAGTGGGATTATTTGGGGGACTGACACAGGACTGTGGGAGGGAGTGGGACAGTGGGATTAGTTTGGGGACTGACTCACGGATGTGGGGAGGGAGTGGGGCAGTGGGATGAGTTTGGGGACTGACAGGGCTGTGGGGAGAGAATGAGACAGTGGGATTTTTTTGGGGACTGACACAGGCCTGTGGGGAGACTGTAGGGCAGTGGGATTAGTTTGGGGCTGACACAGGGCTGTGGGGAGAGAGTGGGACAGTGGGATTTGTTTGGGGACTGACACAGGACTGTGGGAGAGAGTGGGACTAGTTTGGAGACTGACACAGGGTTGTGGGGAGAGAGTGGAGCAGTGGGATTAGTTTGGGGACTGACACAGGGATGTGGGGAGAGAGTGGGGCAGAGAGATTAGTTTGGGAACTGACACAGGGCTGTGGGGAGAGAGTGGGGCAGTGGGATTAGTTTGCGGAATGACCCAGGGCTGTGGGGAGAGAACGGGACAGTGGGATCAGTTTGGGCACTGACTCAGGGCTGTGGGGAGAGAGTGGGACAGTGGGATTAGTTTGGGGACTGACAGGGCTTGGGGCGAGAGTGGGAGAGTCGAATGAGTTTGGGGACTGACACTGGGCTGTGGGGAGAGAGTGGGACAGTGGGATTTGTTTGGAGACTGACAGAGGACTGTGGGAGAGAGTGGGGCAGTGGAATTAGTTTGGGGACTGACACAGGGCTGTGGGGAGAGAGTCGAGCAGTGGCATTAGTTTGAGGACTGACACAGGGCTGTGGGGAGAGAGTGGGACAGTAGGATTAGTTTTGGGACTGACACAGGGCTATGGGGAGAGAGTGGGATAGTGGGAATAGTTTGGGGTCTGATACAGCACTGTGGGACAGAGTGGGACAGTGGGATCAATTTGGGCACTGACTCAGGGCTATCGGGAGAGAGTGGGGCAGTGGGATTAGTTTGGGGACTGACACAGGGCTTGGGGCGAGAGTGGGAGAGTCGAATTAGTTTGGGGACTGACACTGGGCGGTGGGGAGAGTGGGACAGTGGGATTTGTTTGGGGACTGACAGAGAACTGTGGGAGAGAGTGGGACAGTGGGATTAGTTTGGTGACTGATTCAGGGCCGTGGGGAGAGAGTGGGGCAGTGGGATTAGTTTGGCGACTGACCCAGGGCTGTGGGGAGAGATCGGAACAGTGGGATTAGTTTGAGGACTGACACAGGGTAGTGGGGAGAGTGGGACAGTGGGATTAGTTTGGGCACTGACAGAGGGCTCTGGTGAGAGAGTGGGACAGTGGGATTAGTTTGGTGACTGACAGGGCCGTGGGGAGAGAGTGGGGAGCGGAATTAGTTTGGGGACTGACACAGGGCTGTGGGGCACTGGGATAAGTTTGGGGAATGACACAGGACTTTGGGGAGAGAGGGGGACAGTGGGATTTTTTGGGGAATGACACATGGCTGTGGGGAGACTGTAGGGCAGTGGGATTAGTTTGGGGCTGACACAGGGCTGTGGGGAGAGAGTGGGACAGTGGGATTTGTTTGGGGACTGACAGAGGACTGTGGGAGAATGTGGGATAGTGGGATTAGTTTGGGGACTGACTGAAAGCTGTGGGGAGAGAGTGGGGCAGTGGGAATTGTTTGGGGACTGACACAGGACTGTGGGAGAGAGTGGGATAGTGGGATTAGTTTGGGGACTGACTCAGGCCTGTGCGGAGAAAGTGGGGCAGTGGGATTAGTTTGGGGACTGACACAGGGCTGTGGGGAGAGAGTGGGACAGTGGAATTAATTTGGGGACTGACACAGTGATGTGGGGAGAGAGTGGGACAGTGGGATTATTTGGGGTACTGACACAGGACTGTGGGAGGGAGTGGGACAGTGGGATTAGTTTGGGGACTGACTCACGGCTGTGGGGAGGGAGTGGGGCAGTGGGATTAGTTTGGGGACTGACAGGGCTGTGGGGAGAGAGTGGGACAGTGGGATTAGTTTGGGTACTGACACAGGACTTTGGGGAGCGAGTGGGACAGTGGGATTAGTTTGGGGACTGATACAGGGTCGTGGGGCACTGGGATAATTTTGGGGAATGACACAGGACTTTGGGGAGAGTGGGGTCAGTGGGATTTTTTTGGGGACTGACAGGGCTGTGGGGAGAGTGTGGGGTTGTGAGATTAGTTTGGGGACTGACACAGGGCTGTGGGGAGAGAGTGGGGCAGTGGGATTAGTTTGGGGACTGTCACAGGGCTGTGGGGAGAGAGTGGGGCAGTGGGATTAGTTTGCGGAATGACCCAGGGCTGGGGGAGAGAACGGGACAGTGGGATTAGTTTGACGACTGACACGAGGCTGTGGGGAGAGAGCAGGACAGTTTGATTAGTTTGAGGACTGACATAGGGCTGTGGGGAGAGAGTGGGACAGTGCGTTTAGTTTGGGGACTGTCACAGGGCTGTGGGGAGAGAGTAGGACAGTGGGATTAGTCTGAGGGCTAACACAGGGCTGTGGGGAGAGAGTGGGCAGTGGGATTAGTTTGGGGCCTGACACAGGGATTGGGGCGAGAGTGGGAGAGTCGAATTAGTTTGGGGACTGACACTGGGTTGTGGGGAGAGAGTGGGTCAGTGGGATTTGTTTGGGGACTGACAGAGGACTATGGGAGAGAGTGGGACAGTGGGATTAGTTTGGGGACTGACTCAGGGCTGTGGGGAGAGAGTGGGGCAGTGGGAATAGGTTGGGGACTGACAGGGCTGTGGGGAGAGAGTGGGACAGTGGGATTACTTTGGGGACTGACACAGGACTGCGGGAGAGAGTGGAACAGTGTGATTACTTTGAGGACTGACACAGGGCTGTGGGGAGACAGTGGAGCAGAGGGATTAGTTTGGGGACTGACACAGGGCTGTGGGGAGAGATTGGGATAGTGGGAATTGTTTGGGGACTGACACAGGACTGTGGGAGAGAGTGGGACACTGGGATCAGTTTAGGCACTGACTCAGGGCTGTGGGGAGAGAGTGGGGCAGTGGGATTAGTTTAGGGACTGACACAGGGCTTGGGGCGAGAGTGGGAGAGTCGAATTAGTTTGGGGACTGACACTGGGCTGTGGGGAGAGAGTGGGACAGTGGGATTTGTTTGGAGACTGACAGAGGACTGTGGGAGAGAGTGGGACAGTGGGATTAGTTTGGTGACTGATTCAGGGCTGTGGGGAGAGAGTGGGGGCAGTGGGATTAGTTTGGGGACTGACACAGGGCTGTGGGGAGAGAGTGGAGCAGTGGGATTATTTTGAGGACTGATACAGGGCTGTGGGGAGAGAGTGGGACAGTGGGATTAGTTTGGGGACTGACACAGGATTGTGGGGAGAGAGTGGGACAGTGGGATTTGTTTGGGGTCTGACACAGGACTGTGGGAGAGAGTGGGACTAGTTTGGAGACTGACACAGGGTTGTGGGGAGAGAGTGGAGCAGTGGGATTAGTTTGGGGACTGACACAGGGATGTGGGGAGAGAGTTGGGCAGAGGGATTAGTTTGGGAACTGACACAGGGCTGTGGGGAGAGAGTGGGGCAGTGGGATTAGTTTGCGGAATGACCCAGGGCTGTGGGGAGAGAACGGGACAGTGGGATTAGTTTGAGGATTGACACAGGGCAGTGGGGAGAGAGTGGGACAGTGGGATTAGTTTGGGGACTGACATAGGGCTATCGGGAGAGAGTGGGACAGTGGGATTTGTTTGGGGACCGACACAGGACTGTGGGAGAGAGTGGGACAGTGGGATTAGTTTGGGGACTGACACAGGGCTGTGGGGATAGAGTGGAGCAGTGGCATTAGTTTGAGGACTGACACAGGGCTGTGCGGAGAGAGTGGGACAGTGGGATTAGTTTGGGGACTGACACAGGGCTGTGGGGAGAGAGTGGGATAGTGGGAATTGTTTGGGGTCTGAAACAGGACTGTGGGACAGACTGGGACAGTGGGATCAGTTTGGGCACTGACTCAGGGCTGTGGGGAGAGAGTGGGGCAGTGGGATTAGTTTGGGGACTGACACAGGGCGTGGGGCGAGAGTGGGAGGGTCGAATTAGTTTGAGGACTGACACTGGGCTGTGGGGAGAGTGGGACAGTGGGATTTGTTTGGGGACTGATAGAGAACTGTGGGAGAGAGTGGGACAGTGGGATTAGTTTGGTGACTGATTCAGGGCTGTGGGGAGAGAGTGGTGCAGTGGGATTAGCTTGGCGTCTGACCCAGGGCTGTGGGGAGAGATCGGAACAGTGGGATTAGTTTGAGGACTGACACAGGGTAGTGGGGAGAGTGGGACAGTGGGATTAGTTTGGGAGCTGACACAGGACTGTAGGGAGAGAGTGCGACAGTATGATTAGTTTGGGAACAGACTCAGGGCTCTGGTAAGAGAGTGGGACAGTGGGATGAGTTTGGGGCTGACAGGGCCGTGGGTAGAGAGTAGGGAGCGGAATTAGTTTGGGGACTGACACAGGGCTGTGGGGCACTGGGATAAGTTTGGGGAATGACACAGGACTTTGGGGAGAGAGGGGGACAGTGGGATTTTTTTGGAGACTGACACAGGTCTGCGGGGAGACTGTGGGGCAGTGGGATTAGTTTGGGGCTGACACAGGGCTGTGGGGAGTGAGTGGGACAGTGGGATTTGTTTGGGGACTGACACAGGACTGTGGGAGAGAGTGGGACTAGTTTGGAGACTGACACAGGGTTGTGGGGAGAGAGTGGAGCAGTGGGATTAGTTTGGGGACTGACAGAGGGATGTGGGGAGAGAGTGGGGCAGAGGGATTAGTTTGGGGACTGACACAGGGCTGTGGGGAGAGAGTGGGGCAGTGGGATTAGTTTGCGGAATGACCCAGGGCTGTGGGGAGAGAACGGGACAGTGGGATTAGTTTGAGCATTGACACTGGGCAGTGGAGAGAGAGTGGGATAGTGGGATTAGTTTCAGGGCTGACAATGGTCTCTGGGGATAGAGCGGGACAGTGGAATTAGTTTGAGGACTGACACAGGGCTGTGGGGAGAGAGTGGGACAGTGCGTTTAGTTTGGGGACTGTCACAGGGCTTTGGGGAGAGAGTAGGGCAGTGGGATTACTTTGAGGGCTGACACAGGGCTGTGGGGAGAGAGTGGAGCAGTGGGATTAGTTTGAGGACTGATACAGGGCTGTGGGGAGAGAGTGGGACTGTGGGACTAGTTTGGAGACTGACACAGGGTTGGGAGAGAGTGGAGCAGTGGGATTAGTTTGGGCACTGACACAGGGCTGTGGGGAGAGAGTGGGGCAGTGGGATTAGTTTGGGGACTGACACAGGGTTGTGGGGAGAGAGTGGGTCAACGGGATTAGTTTGGGGACTGAGAGAGGGTTGTGGGGAAAAAGTGGGACAGTGGGATTAGTTTCGGGACTGACACAAGGCTGCAGGGAGAGAGCAGGACAGTTTGATTAGCTTGAGGGCTGACACAGGGCTGTGGGGAGAGAGTGGAGCAGTGGGATTAGTTTGGGGACTGACTCAAGGCTGTGGGGAGAGAGTGGGGCAGTGGGATTAGGTTGGGGGCTGACAGTGCTGTGGGGAGACAGTGGGGCAGTGGGATTAGTTTGGCGACTGATCGGGCTGTGGGGAGAGAGTGGGACGGTGGGATTAGTTTGAGGACTGACACAGGGTAGTGGGGAGAGTGGGACAGTGGGATTAGTTTGGGAGCTGACACAGGACTGTAGGGAGAGAGTGCGATAGTATGATTAGTTTGGGCACAGACTCAGGGCTCTGGTAAGAGAGTGGGACAGTGGGATGAGTCTGGGGACTGACAGGGCCGTGGGTAGAGAGTGGGGAGCGGAATTAATTTGGGGACTGACACAGGGCTGTGGGGCACTGGGATAAGTCTGGGGAATGACACAGGACTTTGGGGAGAGAGGGGGACAGTGGGATTTTTTTGGAGACTGTCACAGGTCTGTGGGGAGACTGTGGGGCAGTGGGATTAGTTTGGGGCTGACACAGGGCTGTGGGGAGAGAGTGGGGCAGTGGGATTAGATTGGGGACTGACAGGGCTGTGGGGAGAGAGTGGTACAGTGGGATTTGTTTGGGGACTGAGACAGGACTGCGGGAGAGAGTGGGACAGTGTGATTACTTTGGGGACAGACACAGGGATGTGGGGAGAGAGTGGGGCAGAGGGATTAGTTTGGGGACTGACACAGGGCTCTGGGGAGAGAGTGGGGAGCGGAATTAGTTTGGGGACTGACACAGGGCTGTGGGGCACTGGGATAAGTTTGGGGAATGACACAGGGCTTTGGGGAGAGAGGGGGACAGTGGGATATTTTTGGGGACTGACACAGGGCTGTTGGGAGACTGTAGGGCAGTGGGATTAGTTTGGGGCTGACACAGGGCTGCGGGGAGAGAGTGGGACAGTGGGATTTGTTTGGGGACTGACACAGGACTGTGGGAGAGAGTGGGACTAGTTTGGAGACTGACACAGGGATGTGGGGAGAGAGTGGGGCAGAGGGATTAGTTTGGGGACTGACACAGGGCTGTGGGGAGAGAGTGGGGCAGTGGGATTAGTTTGCGGAATGACCCAGGGCTGTGGGGAGAGAACGGGAGAGTGGGATCAGTTTGGGCACTGACTCAGGGCTGTGGGGAGAGAGTGGGACAGTGGGATTAGTTTGGGTACTGACAGGGCTTGGGGCGAGAGTGGGAGAGTCGAATGAGTTTGGGGACTGACACTGGGCTGTGGGGAGAGAGTGGGACAGTGGGATTTGTTTGGAGACTGACAGAGGACTGTGGGAGAGAGTGGGGCAGTGGAATTAGTTTGGGGACTGACACAGGGCTGTGGGGAGAGAGTGGAGCAGTGGCATTAGTTTGAGGACTGACACAGGGCTGTGGGGAGAGAGTGGGACAGTGGGATTAGTTTGGGGACTGACACAGGGCTATGGGGAGAGAGTGGGATAGTGGGAATAGTTTGGGGTCTGATACAGCACTGTTGGACAGAGTGGGACAGTGGGATCAATTTGGGCACTGACTCAGGGCTATCGGGAGAGAGTGGGGCAGTGGGATTAGTTTGGGGACTGACACAGGGCTTGGGGCGAGAGTGGGAGAGTCGAATTAGTTTGGGGACTGACACTGGGCCGTGGGGAGAGTGGGACAGTGGGATTTGTTTGGTGACTGATTCAGGGCCGTGGGGAGAGAGTGGGGCAGTGGGATTAGTTTGGCGACTGACCCAGGGCTGTGGGGAGAGATCGGAACAGTGGGATTAGTTTGAGGACTGACACAGGGTAGTGGGGAGAGTGGGACAGTGGGATTAGTTTGGGCACTGACAGAGGGCTCTGGTGAGAGAGTGGGACAGTGGGATCAGTTTGGTGACTGACAGGGCCGTGGGGAGAGAGTGGGGAGCGGAATTAGTTTGGGGGTTGACACAGGGCTGTGGGGCACTGGGATAAGTTTGGGGAATGACACAGGACTTTGGGGAGAGAGGGGGACAGTGGGATTTTTTTGGAGACTGTCACAGGTCTGTGGGGAGACTGTGGGGCAGTGGGATTAGTTTGGGGCTGACACAGGGCTGTGGGGAGAGAGTGGGGCAGTGGGATTAGATTGGGGACTGACAGGGCTGTGGGGAGAGAGTGGTACAGTGGGATTTGTTTGGGGACTGACACAGGACTGCGGGAGAGAGTGGGACAGTGTGATTACTTTGGGGACAGACACAGGGATGTGGGGAGAGAGTGGGGCAGAGGGATTAGTTTGGGGACTGACACAGGGCTCTGGGGAGAGAGTGGTGAGCGGAATTAGTTTGGGGAATGACACAGGGCTTTGGGGAGAGAGGGGGACAGTGGGATATTTTTGGGGACTGACACAGGGCTGTTGGGAGACTGTAGGGCAGTGGGATTAGTTTGGGGCTGACATAGGGCTGCGGGGAGAGAGTGGGACAGTGGGATTTGTTTGGGGACTGACACAGGACTGTGGGAGAGAGTGGGACTAGTTTGGAGACTGACACAGGGATGTGGGGAGAGAGTGGGGTAGAGGGATTAGTTTGGGGACTGACACAGGGCTGTGGGGAGAGAGTGGGGCAGTGGGATTAGTTTGCGGAATGACCCAGGGCTGTGGGGAGAGAACGGGAGAGTGGGATCAGTTTGGGCACTGACTCAGGGCTGTGGGGAGAGAGTGGGACAGTGGGATTAGTTTGGGTACTGACAGGGCTTGGGGCGAGAGTGGGAGAGTCGAATGAGTTTGGGGACTGACACTGGGCTGTGGGGAGAGAGTGGGACAGTGGGATTTGTTTGGAGACTGACAGAGGACTGTGGGAGAGAGTGGGGCAGTGGAATTAGTTTGGGGACTGACACAGGGCTGTGGGGAGAGAGTGGAGCAGTGGCATTAGTTTGAGGACTGACACAGGGCTGTGGGGAGAGAGTGGGACAGTGGGATTAGTTTGGGGACTGACACAGGGCTATGGGGAGAGAGTGGGATAGTGGGAATAGTTTGGGGTCTGATACAGCACTGTTGGACAGAGTGGGACAGTGGGATCAATTTGGGCACTGACTCAGGGCTATCGGGAGAGAGTGGGGCAGTGGGATTAGTTTGGGGACTGACACAGGGCTTGGGGCGAGAGTGGGAGAGTCGAATTAGTTTGGGGACTGACACTGGGCCGTGGGGAGAGTGGGACAGTGGGATTTGTTTGGTGACTGATTCAGGGCCGTGGGGAGAGAGTGGGGCAGTGGGATTAGTTTGGCGACTGACCCAGGGCTGTGGGGAGAGATCGGAACAGTGGGATTAGTTTGAGGACTGACACAGGGTAGTGGGGAGAGTGGGACAGTGGGATTAGTTTGGGCACTGACAGAGGGCTCTGGTGAGAGAGTGGGACAGTGGGATCAGTTTGGTGACTGACAGGGCCGTGGGGAGAGAGTGGGGAGCGGAATTAGTTTGGGGATTGACACAGGGCTGTGGGGCACTGGGATAAGTTTGGGGAATGACAAAGGACTTTGGGGAGAGAGGGGGACAGTGGGATTTTTTTGGGGACTGACAGAGGACTGTGGGAGAATGTGGGATAGTGGGATTAGTTTGGGGAATGACTGAAAGCTGTGGGGAGAGAGTGGGGCAGTGGGATTTGTTTGGGGACTGACACAGGACTGTGGGAGAGAGTGGGATAGTGGGATTAGTTTGGGGACTGACTCAGGGCTGTGCGGAGAAAGTGGGGAAGTGGGATTAGTTTGGGGACTGACACAGGGCTGTGGGGAGAGAGTGGGACAGTGGAATTAGTTTGGGGACTGACACAGGGATGTGGGGAGAGAGTGGGACAGTGGGATTATTTGGGGGACTGACAGAGGACTGTGGGAGGGAGTGGGACAGTGGGATTACTTTGGGGACAGACACAGGGATGTGGGGAGAGAGTGGGGCAGAGGGATTAGTTTGGGGACTGACACAGGGCTCTGGGGAGAGAGTGGGGAGCAGAATTAGTTTGGGGACTGACACAGGGCTGTGGGGCACTGGGATAAGTTTGGGGAATGACACAGGACTTTGGGGAGAGAGGGGGACAGTGGGATATTTTTGGGGATGACACAGGGCTGTGGGGAGACTGTAGGGCAGTGGGATTAGTTTGGGGCTGACACAGGGCTACGGGGAGAGAGTGGGACAGTGGGATTTGTTTGGGGACTGACACAGGACTGTGGGAGAGAGTGGGACTAGTTTGGAGACTGACACAGGGATGTGGGGAGAGAGTGGGGCAGAGGGATTAGTTTGGGGACTGACACAGGGCTGTGGGGAGAGAGTGGGGCAGTGGGATTAGTTTGCGGAATGACCCAGGGCTGTGGGGAGAGAACGGGAGAGTGGGATCAGTTTGGGCACTGACTCAGGGCTGTGGGGAGAGAGTGGGACAGTGGGATTAGTTTGGGTACTGACAGGGCTTGGGGCGAGAGTGGGAGAGTCGAATGAGTTTGGGGACTGACACTGGGCTGTGGGGAGAGAGTGGGACAGTGGGATTTGTTTGGAGACTGACAGAGGACTGTGGGAGAGAGTGGGGCAGTGGAATTAGTTTGGGGACTGACACAGGGCTGTGGGGAGAGAGTGGAGCAGTGGCATTAGTTTGAGGACTGACACAGGGCTGTGGGGAGAGAGTGGGACAGTGGGATTAGTTTGGGGACTGACACAGGGCTATGGGGAGAGAGTGGGATAGTGGGAATAGTTTGGGGTCTGATACAGCACTGTTGGACAGAGTGGGACAGTGGGATCAATTTGGGCACTGACTCAGGGCTATCGGGAGAGAGTGGGGCAGTGGGATTAGTTTGGGGACTGACACAGGGCTTGGGGCGAGAGTGGGAGAGTCGAATTAGTTTGGGGACTGACACTGGGCCGTGGGGAGAGTGGGACAGTGGGATTTGTTTGGTGACTGATTCAGGGCCGTGGGGAGAGAGTGGGGCAGTGGGATTAGTTTGGCGACTGACCCAGGGCTGTGGGGAGAGATCGGAACAGTGGGATTAGTTTGAGGACTGACACAGGGTAGTGGGGAGAGTGGGACAGTGGGATTAGTTTGGGCACTGACAGAGGGCTCTGGTGAGAGAGTGGGACAGTGGGATCAGTTTGGTGACTGACAGGGCCGTGGGGAGAGAGTGGGGAGCGGAATTAGTTTGGGGATTGACACAGGGCTGTGGGGCACTGGGATAAGTTTGGGGAATGACAAAGGACTTTGGGGAGAGAGGGGGACAGTGGGATTTTTTTGGGGAATGATACAGGGCTGTGGGGAGACTGTAGGGCAGTGGGATTAGTTTGGGGCTGACACAGGGCTGTGGGGAGAGAGTGGGACAGTGGGATTTTTTTGGGGACTGACAGAGGACTGTGGGAGAATGTGGGATAGTGGGATTAGTTTGGGGAATGACTGAAAGCTGTGGGGAGAGAGTGGGGCAGTGGGATCTGTTTGGGGACTGACACAGGAGTGTGGGAGAGAGTGGGATAGTGGGATTAGTTTGGGGACTGACTCAGGGCTGTGCGGAGAAAGTGGGGAAGTGGGATTAGTTTGGGGACTGACACAGGGCAGTGGGGAGAGTGGGACAGTGGGATTAGTTTGGGCACTGACAGAGGGCTCTGGTGAGAGAGTGGGACAGTGGGATCAGTTTGGTGACTGACAGGGCCGTGGGGAGAGAGTGGGGAGCGGAATTGGTTTGGGGATTGACACAGGGCTGTGGGGCACTGGGATAAGTTTGGGGAATGACACAGGACTTTGGGGAGAGAGGGGGACAGTGGGATTTTTTTGGAGACTGTCACAGGTCTGTGGGGAGACTGTGGGGCAGTGAGATTAGTTTGGGGCTGACACAGGGCTGTGGGGAGAGAGTGGGGCAGTGGGATTAGATTGGGGACTGACAGGGCTGTGGGGAGAGAGTGGTACAGTGGGATTTGTTTGGGGACTGACACAGGACTGCGGGAGAGAGTGGGACAGTGTGATTACTTTGGGGACAGACACAGGGATGTGGGGAGAGAGTGGGGCAGAGGGATTAGTTTGGGGACTGACACAGGGCTCTGGGGAGAGAGTGGGGAGCGGAATTAGTTTGGGGACTGACACAGGGCTGTGGGGCACTGGGATAAGTTTGGGGAATGACACAGGGCTTTGGGGAGAGAGGGGGACAGTGGGATATTTTTGGGGACTGACAGAGGACTGTGGGAGAATGTGGGATAGTGGGATTAGTTTGGGGAATGACTGAAAGCTGTGGGGAGAGAGTGGGGCAGTGGGATTTGTTTGGGGACTGACACAGGACTGTGGGAGAGAGTGGGATAGTGGGATTAGTTTGGGGACTGACTCAGGGCTGTGCGGAGAAAGTGGGGAAGTGGGATTAGTTTGGGGACTGACACAGGGCTGTGGGGAGAGAGTGGGACAGTGGAATTAGTTTGGGGACTGACACAGGGATGTGGGGAGAGAGTGGGACAGTGGGATTATTTGGGGGACTGACAGAGGACTGTGGGAGGGAGTGGGACAGTGGGATTACTTTGGGGACAGACACAGGGATGTGGGGAGAGAGTGGGGCAGAGGGATTAGTTTGGGGACTGACACAGGGCTCTGGGGAGAGAGTGGGGAGCAGAATTAGTTTGGGGACTGACACAGGGCTGTGGGGCACTGGGATAAGTTTGGGGAATGACACAGGACTTTGGGGAGAGAGGGGGACAGTGGGATATTTTTGGGGATGACACAGGGCTGTGGGGAGACTGTAGGGCAGTGGGATTAGTTTGGGGCTGACACAGGGCTACGGGGAGAGAGTGGGACAGTGGGATTTGTTTGGGGACTGACACAGGACTGTGGGAGAGAGTGGGACTAGTTTGGAGACTGACACAGGGATGTGGGGAGAGAGTGGGGCAGAGGGATTAGTTTGGGGACTGACACAGGGCTGTGGGGAGAGAGTGGGGCAGTGGGATTAGTTTGCGGAATGACCCAGGGCTGTGGGGAGAGAACGGGAGAGTGGGATCAGTTTGGGCACTGACTCAGGGCTGTGGGGAGAGAGTGGGACAGTGGGATTAGTTTGGGTACTGACAGGGCTTGGGGCGAGAGTGGGAGAGTCGAATGAGTTTGGGGACTGACACTGGGCTGTGGGGAGAGAGTGGGACAGTGGGATTTGTTTGGAGACTGACAGAGGACTGTGGGAGAGAGTGGGGCAGTGGAATTAGTTTGGGGACTGACACAGGGCTGTGGGGAGAGAGTGGAGCAGTGGCATTAGTTTGAGGACTGACACAGGGCTGTGGGGAGAGAGTGGGACAGTGGGATTAGTTTGGGGACTGACACAGGGCTATGGGGAGAGAGTGGGATAGTGGGAATAGTTTGGGGTCTGATACAGCACTGTTGGACAGAGTGGGACAGTGGGATCAATTTGGGCACTGACTCAGGGCTATCGGGAGAGAGTGGGGCAGTGGGATTAGTTTGGGGACTGACACAGGGCTTGGGGCGAGAGTGGGAGAGTCGAATTAGTTTGGGGACTGACACTGGGCCGTGGGGAGAGTGGGACAGTGGGATTTGTTTGGTGACTGATTCAGGGCCGTGGGGAGAGAGTGGGGCAGTGGGATTAGTTTGGCGACTGACCCAGGGCTGTGGGGAGAGATCGGAACAGTGGGATTAGTTTGAGGACTGACACAGGGTAGTGGGGAGAGTGGGACAGTGGGATTAGTTTGGGCACTGACAGAGGGCTCTGGTGAGAGAGTGGGACAGTGGGATCAGTTTGGTGACTGACAGGGCCGTGGGGAGAGAGTGGGGAGCGGAATTAGTTTGGGGATTGACACAGGGCTGTGGGGCACTGGGATAAGTTTGGGGAATGACAAAGGACTTTGGGGAGAGAGGGGGACAGTGGGATTTTTTTGGGGAATGACACAGGGCTGTGGGGAGACTGTAGGGCAGTGGGATTAGTTTGGGGCTGACACAGGGCTGTGGGGAGAGAGTGGGACAGTGGGATTTTTTTGGGGACTGACAGAGGACTGTGGGAGAATGTGGGATAGTGGGATTAGTTTGGGGAATGACTGAAAGCTGTGGGGAGAGAGTGGGGCAGTGGGATTTGTTTGGGGACTGACACAGGAGTGTGGGAGAGAGTGGGATAGTGGGATTAGTTTGGGGACTGACTCAGGGCTGTGCGGAGAAAGTGGGGAAGTGGGATTAGTTTGGGGACTGACACAGGGCAGTGGGGAGAGAGTGGGACAGTGGAATTAGTTTGGGGACTGACACAGGGATGTGGGGAGAGAGTGGGACAGTGGGATTATTTGGGGGACTGACAGAGGACTGTGGGAGGGAGTGGGACAGTGGGATTAGTTTGGGGACTGACTCACGGCTGTGGGGAGGGAGTGGGGCAGGGGGATTAAGTTGGGGACTGACACAGGGCTGTGGGGAGAGAGTGGGACAGGTGAATTAGTTTAGGGATTCACACAGGGATGTGGGGAGAGAGTGGGACAGTGGGATTATTTGGGGGACTGACACAGGACTGTGGGAGGGAGTGGGACAGTGGGATTAGTTTGGGGACTGACTCACGGATGTGGGGAGGGTGTGGGGCAGTGGGATGAGTTTGGGGACTGACAGGGCTGTGGGGAGAGAATGAGACAGTGGGATTTTTTTGGGGACTGCCACAGGCCTGTGGGGAGACTGTAGGGCAGTGGGATTAGTTTGGGGCTGACACAGGGCTGTGGGGAGAGAGTGGGACAGTGGGATTTGTTTGGGGACTGACACAGGACTGTGGGAGAGAGTGGGACTAGTTTGGAGACTGACACAGGGTTGTGGGGAGAGAGTGGAGCAGTGGCATTAGTTTGAGGACTGACACAGGGCTGTGGGGAGAGAGTGGGACAGTGGGATTAGTTTGGGGACTGACACAGGGCTATGGGGAGAGAGTGGGATAGTGGGAATAGTTTGGGGTCTGATACAGCACTGTTGGACAGAGTGGGACAGTGGGATCATTTTGGGCACTGACTCAGGGCTATCGGGAGAGAGTGGGGCAGTGGGATTAGTTTGGGGACTGACACAGGGCTTGGGGCGAGAGTGGGAGAGTCGAATTAGTTTGGGGACTGACACTGGGCCGTGGGGAGAGTGGGACAGTGGGATTTGTTTGGTGACTGATTCAGGGCCGTGGGGAGAGAGTGGGGCAGTGGGATTAGTTTGGCGACTGACCCAGGGCTGTGGGGAGAGATCGGAACAGTGGGATTAGTTTGAGGACTGACAGAGGGTAGTGGGGAGAGTGGGACAGTGGGATTAGTTTGGGCACTGACAGAGGGCTCTGGTGAGAGAGTGGGACAGTGGGATCAGTTTGGTGACTGACAGGGCCGTGGGGAGAGAGTGGGGAGCGGAATTAGTTTGGGGATTGACACAGGGCTGTGGGGCACTGGGATAAGTTTGGGGAATGACAAAGGACTTTGGGGAGAGAGGGGGACAGTGGGATTTTTTTGGGGAATGACACAGGGCTGTGGGGAGACTGTAGGGCAGTGGGATTAGTTTGGGGCTGACACAGGGCTGTGGGGAGAGAGTGGGGCAGTGGGATTAGTTTGGCGACTGACCCAGGGCTGTGGGGAGAGATCGGAACAGTGGGATTAGTTTGAGGACTGACACAGGGTAGTGGGGAGAGAGTGGGACAGTGGGATTACTTTGGGGACTGACACAGGACTGCGGGAGAGAGTGGAACAGTGTGGTTACTTTGAGGACTGACACAGGGCTGTGGGGAGACAGTGGGGCAGAGGGATTAGTTTGGGGACTGACACAGGGCTGTGGGGAGATATTGGGATAGTGGGAATTGTTTGGGGACTGACACAGGACTGTGGGAGAGAGTGGGACACTGGGATCAGTTTAGGCACTGACTCAGGGCTGTGGGGAGAGAGTGGGGCAGTGGGATTAGTTTAGGGACTGACACAGGGCTTGGGGCGAGAGTGGGAGAGTCGAATTAGTTTGGGGACTGACACTGGGCTGTGGGGAGAGAGTGGGACAGTGGGATTTGTTTGGAGACTGACAGAGGACTGTGGGAGAGAGTGGGACAGTGGGATTAGTTTGGTGACTGATTCAGGGCTGTGGGGAGAGAGTGGGGGCAGTGGGATTAGTTTGGGGACTGACACAGGGCTGTGGGGAGAGAGTGGAGCAGTGGGATTATTTTGAGGACTGATACAGGGCTGTGGGGAGAGAGTGGGACAGTGGGATTAGTTTGGGGACTGACACAGGATTGTGGGGAGAGAGTGGGACAGTGGGATTTGTTTGGGGTCTGACACAGGACTGTGGGAGAGAGTGGGACTAGTTTGGAGACTGACACAGGGTTGTGGGGAGAGAGTGGAGCAGTGGGATTAGTTTGGGGACTGACACAGGGATGTGGGGAGAGAGTTGGGCAGAGGGATTAGTTTGGGAACTGACACAGGGCTGTGGGGAGAGAGTGGGGCAGTGGGATTAGTTTGCGGAATGACCCAGGGCTGTGGGGAGAGAACGGGACAGTGGGATTAGTTTGAGGATTGACACAGGGCAGTGGGGAGAGAGTGGGACAGTGGGATTAGTTTGGGGACTGACATAGGGCTGTCGGGAGAGAGTGGGACAGTGGGATTTGTTTGGGGACTGACACAGGACTGTGGGAGAGAGTGGGACAGTGGGATTAGTTTGGGGACTGACACAGGGCTGTGGGGAGAGAGTGGAGCAGTGGCATTAGTTTGAGGACTGACACAGGGCTGTGCGGAGAGAGTGGGACAGTGGGATTAGTTTGGGGACTGACACAGGGCTGTGGGGAGAGAGTGGGATAGTGGGAATTGTTTGGGGTCTGAAACAGGACTGTGGGACAGACTGGGACAGTGGGATCAGTTTGGGCACTGACTCAGGGCTGTGGGGAGTGAGTGGGGCAGTGGGATTAGTTTGGGGACTGACACAGGGCGTGGGGCGAGAGTGGGAGAGTCGAATCAGTTTGAGGACTGACACTGGGCTGTGGGGAGAGTGGGACAGTGGGATTTGTTTGGGGACTGACAGAGAACTGTGGGAGAGAGTGGGACAGTGGGATTAGTTTGGTGACTGATTCAGGGCTGTGGGGAGAGAGTGGAGCAGTGGGATTAGCTTGGCGTCTGACCCAGGGCTGTGGGGAGAGATCGGAACAGTGGGATTAGTTTGAGGACTGACACAGGGTAGTGGGGAGAGTGGGACAGTGGGATTAGTTTGGGAGCTGACACAGGACTGTAGGGAGAGAGTGCGACAGTATGATTAGTTTGGGAACAGACTCAGGGCTCTGGTAAGAGAGTGGGACAGTGGGATGAGTTTGGGGGCTGACAGGGCCGTGGGTAGAGAGTGGGGAGCGGAATTAGTTTTGGGACTGACACAGGGCTGTGGGGAGACAGTGGGGCAGTGGGATTAGTTTGGCGACTGATCGGGCTGTGGGGAGAGAGTGGGACGGTGGGATTAGTTTGAGGACTGACACAGGGTAGTGGGGAGAGTGGGACAGTGGGATTAGTTTGGGAGCTGACACAGGACTGTAGGGAGAGAGTGCGATAGTATGATTAGTTTGGGCACAGACTCAGGGCTCTGGTAAGAGAGTGGGACAGTGGGATGAGTCTGGGGACTGACAGGGCCGTGGGTAGAGAGTGGGGAGCAGAATTAATTTGGGGACTGACACAGGGCTGTGGGGCACTGGGATAAGTTTGGGGAATGACACAGGACTTTGGGGAGAGAGGGGGACAGTGGGATTTTTTTGGAGACTGTCACAGGTCTGTGGGGAGACTGGGGCAGTGGGATTAGTTTGGGGCTGACACAGGGCTGTGGGGAGAGAGTGGGGCAGTGGGATTTTTTTGGGGACTGACACAGGACTGTGGGAGAGAGTGGGACTAGTTTGGAGACTGACACAGGGTTGTGGGGAGAGAGTGGAGCAGTAGGATTAGTTTGGGGACTGACAGAGGGATGTGGGGAGAGAGTGGGGCAGAGGGATTAGTTTGTGGACTGACACAGGGCTGTGGGGAGAGAACGGGACAGTGGGATTAGTTTGAGGATTGACACAGGGCAGTGGGGAGAGAGTGGGACAGTGGGATTAGTTTCAGGGCTGACAATGGTCTCTGGGGATAGAGCGGGACAGTGGAATTAGTTTGAGGACTGACACAGGACTGTGGGAGAGAGTGGGACTAGTTTGGAGACTGACACAGGGCTGTGGGGAGAGAGTGGGACAGTGCGTTTAGTTTTGGGACTGTCACAGGGCTGTGGGGAGAGAGTAGGGCAGTGGGATTAGTTTGAGAGCTGACACAGGGCTGTGGGGAGAGAGTGGAGCAGTGGGATTAGTTTGAGGACTGATACAGGGCTGTGGGGAGAGAGTGGGACTGTGGGACTAGTTTGGAGACTGACACAGGGTTGGGAGAGAGTGGAGCAGTGGGATTAGTTTGGGCACTGACACAGGGCTGTGGGGAGAGAGTGGGGCAGTGGGATTAGTTTGGGGACTGACACAGGGTTGTGCGGAGAGAGTGGGTCAACGGGATTAGTTTGAGGACTGACACGGCTGTGGGGACAGAGTAGGACAGTGGGATTAGTTTTCGTACTGAAACAGGACTATAGGGAGAGAGTGGGGCAGTGGGATTAGTTTGAGGACTGTCACAGGGCTGTGGGGAGAGAGTAGGACATTGGGATTAGTTTGGCGACTGACACAGGACTATGGGAGAATGTGGGATAGTGGGATTAGTTTGGGAACTGACTCAAGGCTGTGGGGAGAGAGTGGGGCAGTGGGATTAGGTTGGGGGCTGACCGTGCTGTGGGGAGAGAGTGGGGCAGTGGGATTAGTTTGGCGACTGACAGAGGTTTGTGGGGAGAGACTGGGACAGTGGGATTTGTTTGGGGACTGACACAGGACTGTGGGAGAGAGTGGGATAGTGGGATTAGTTTGGTGACTGACTCAGGGCTGTGAGGAGAGAGTGGGGCAGTGGGATTAGTTTGGGGACTGACACAGGAATGTGGGAGGGACTGGGACAGTGGGATTAGTTTGGGGACTGACTCACGGCTGTGGGGAGGGAGTGGGGCAGTGTGATTAGGTTGGGGACTGACACAGGGCTGAGGGGAGAAAGTGGGACAGTGGGATTAGTTTGGGGACTGACACAGGACTGTTGGGGCGAGTGGGACAGTGGGATTAGTTTGGGGACTGACTCAGGGCTGTGGGGAGAGAGTGGGGCAGTGGGGTTAGTTTGGGGACTGACAGGGCTGTGGAGAGAGAGTGGGGCAGTGGGATTTGTTTGGGGACTGACACAGGACTGTGGGAGAGAGGAGGACTGTGGGACTAGTTTGGAGACTGACACAGGGTTGGGAGAGAGTGGAGCAGTGGGATTAGTTTGGGGACTGGCACAGGGTTGTGGGGAGAGAGTGGGGCAATGGGATTAGTTTGGGGACTGACACAGGGCTGTGGGGAGAAAGCGGGACAGTGGGATTAGTTTCAGGACTGACACAAGGCCGCGGGGAGAGAGCAGGACAGTTTGATTAGTTTGAGGACTGACACAGGGCTGTGGGGAGAGAGTGGGACAGTGCGATTAATTTGGTTACTGTCACAGGGCTGTGGGGAGAGAGTAGGACAGTGGGATTAGTTTTAGGACTGAAACAGGACTATGGGGAGAGAGTGGGTCAGTGGGATTAGTTTGAGGACTGACACAGGGCTGTGGGGAGAGAGTGGGGCAGTGGGATTAGTTTGGAGACTGACAGAGGGTTGTGGGGAGAGAGTGGAGCAGTGGGATTAATTTGGGGACTGACACAGGGATGTTGGGAGAGAGTGGGTCAGAGGGATTAGTTTGGGGACTGATACAGGGCTGTGGGGAGAGAGTGGGGCAGTGGGATTAGTTTGCGGAATGACCCAGGGCTGTGGGGAGAGAACGGGACAGTGGGATTAGTTTCAGGACTGACACAGGGCGGTGGGGAGAGTGGGACTAGTTTGGGAGCTGACACAGGACTGTAGGGCGGGTGCGACCGTGGGATTAGTTTGGAGAATGACAGAGGGTTGTGGGGAGAGAGTGGAGCAGTGGGATTAGTTTGGGGACTGACACAGGGATGTGGGGAGAGAGTGGGTCAGAGGGATTAGTTTGGGGACTGATACAGGGCTGTGGGGAGAGAGTGGGGCAGTGGGATTAGTTTGGGGACTGACAGGGCTGTGGGGAGAGAGTGGGACAGTGGGATTAATATCGGAGCTGACACAGGACTGTAGGGAGAGAGTGCGACAGTGGGATTAGTTTGGGCACTGACACAGGGCTCTGGGGACAGAGTGTGACAGTGGGATTAGTTTGGGGACTGACACAGGGCTGTGGGGAGAGAGTGGAGCAGTGGCATTAGTTTGAGGACTGACACAGGGCTGTGCGGAGAGAGTGGGACAGTGGGATTAGTTTGGGGACTGACACGGCTGTGGGGAGAGAGTGGGATAGTGGGAATTGTTTGGGGTCTGAAACAGGACTGTGGGACAGACTGGGACAGTGGGATCAGTTTGGGCACTGACTCAGGGCTGTGGGGAGTGAGTGGGGCAGTGGGATTAGTTTGGGGACTGACACAGGGCGTGGGGCGAGAGTGGGAGAGTCGAATTAGTTTGAGGACTGACACTGGGCTGTGGGGAGAGTGGGACAGTGGGATTTGTTTGGGGACTGACAGAGAACTGTGGGAGAGAGTGGGACAGTGGGATTAGTTTGGTGACTGATTCAGGGCTGTGGGGAGAGAGTGGGGCAGTGGGATTAGTTTGAGGACTGACACAGGGTAGTGGGGAGAGTGGGACAGTGGGATTAGTTTGGGAGCTGACACAGGACTGTAGGGAGAGAGTGCGACAGTATGATTAGTTTGGGAACAGACTCAGGGCTCTGGTAAGAGAGTGGGACAGTGGGATGAGTTTGGGGGCTGACAGGGCCGTGGGTAGAGAGTGGGGAGCGGAATTAGTTTGGGGACTGACACAGGGCTGTGGGGCACTGGGATAAGTTTGGGGAATGACACAGAACTTTGGGGAGAGAGGGGGACAGTGGGATTTTTTTGGAGACTGACACAGGTCTGCGGGGAGACTGTGGGGCAGTGAGATTAGTTTGGGGCTGACACAGGGCTGTGGGGAGTGAGTGGGACAGTGGGATTTGTTTGGGGACTGACACAGGACTGTGGGAGAGAGTGGGACTAGTTTGGAGACTGACACAGGGTTGTGGGGAGAGAGTGGAGCAGTGGGATTAGTTTGGGGACTGACAGAGGGATGTGGGGAGAGAGTGGGGCAGAGGGATTAGTTTGGGGACTGACACAGGGCTGTGGGGAGAGAGTGGGGCAGTGGGATTAGTTTGCGGAATGACCCAGGGCTGTGGGGAGAGAGTGGGGCAGTGGGATTAGTTTGCGGAATGACCCAGGGCTGTGGGGAGAGAACGGGACAGTGGGATTAGTTTGAGCATTGACACAGGGCAGTGGGGAGAGAGTGGGACAGTGGGATTAGTTTCAGGACTGACACAGGGCTGTGGGGAGAGAGTGGGACAGTGCGTTTAGTTTGGGGACTGTCACAGGGCTTTGGGGAGAGAGTAGGGCAGTGGGATTAGTTTGAGGGCTGACACAGGGCTGTGGGGAGAGAGTGGAGCAGTGGGATTAGTTTGAGGACTGATACAGGGCTGTGGGGGAGAGTGGGACTGTGGGACTAGTTTGGAGACTGACACAGGGTTGGGAGAGAGTGGAGCAGTGGGATTAGTTTGGGCACTGACACAGGGCTGTGGGGAGAGAGTGGGGCAGTGGGATTAGTTTGGGGACTGACACAGGGTTGTGGGGAGAGAGTGGGTCAACGGGATTAGTTTGGGGACTGAGAGAGGGTTGTGGGGAAAAAGCGGGACAGTGGGATTAGTTTCGGGACTGACACAAGGCTGCAGGGAGAGAGCAGGACAGTTTGATTAGCTTGAGGACTGACACGGCTGTGGGGACAGAGTAGGACAGTGGGATTAGTTTTCGTACTGAAACAGGACTATAGGGAGAGAGTGGGGCAGTGGGATTAGTTTGAGGACTTTCACAGGGCTGTGGGGAGAGAGTTGGACATTGGGATTAGTTTGGCGACTGACACAGGACTATTGGAGAATGTGGGATAGTGGGATTAGTTTGGGGACTGACTCAAGGCTGTGGGGAGAGAGTGGGGCAGTGGGATTAGGTTGGGGGCTGACAGTGCTGTGGGGAGACAGTGGGGCAGTGGGATTAGTTTGGCGACTGATCGGGCTGTGGGGAGAGAGTGGGACGGTGGGATTAGTTTGAGGACTGACACAGGGTAGTGGGGAGAGTGGGACAGTGGGATTAGTTTGGGAGCTGACACAGGACTGTAGGGAGAGAGTGCGATAGTATGATTAGTTTGGGCACAGACTCAGGGCTCTGGTAAGAGAGTGGGACAGTGGGATGAGTCTGGGGACTGACAGGGCCGTGGGTAGAGAGTGGGGAGCGAAATTAATTTGGGGACTGACACAGGGCTGTGGGGCACTGGGATAAGTTTGGGGAATGACACAGGACTTTGGGGAGAGAGGGGGACAGTGGGATTTTTTTGGAGACTGTCACAGGTCTGTGGGGAGACTGTGGGGCAGTGGGATTAGTTTGGGGCTGACACAGGGCTGTGGGGAGAGAGTGGGACAGTGGGATTTTTTTGGGGACTGACACAGGACTGTGGGAGAGAGTGGGACTAGTTTGGAGACTGACACAGGGTTGTGGGGAGAGAGTGGAGCAGTAGGATTAGTTTGGGGACTGACAGAGGGATGTGGGGAGAGAGTGGGGCAGAGGGATTAGTTTGTGGACTGACACAAGGCTGTGGGGAGAGAACGGGACAGTGGGATTAGTTTGAGGATTGACACAGGGCAGTGGGGAGAGAGTGGGACAGTGGGATTAGTTTCAGGGCTGACAATGGTCTCTGGGGATAGAGCGGGACAGTGGAATTAGTTTGAGGACTGACACAGGACTGTGGGAGAGAGTGGGACTAGTTTGGAGACTGACACAGGGCTGTGGGGAGAGAGTGGGACAGTGCGTTTAGTTTGGGGACTGTCACAGGGCTGTGGGGAGAGAGTAGGGCAGTGGGATTAGTTTGAGAGCTGACACAGGGCTGTGGGGAGAGAGTGGAGCAGTGGGATTAGTTTGAGGACTGATACAGGGCTGTGGGGAGAGAGTGGGACTGTGGGACTAGTTTGGAGACTGACACAGGGTTGGGAGAGAGTGGAGCAGTGGGATTAGTTTGGGCACTGACACAGGGCTGTGGGGAGAGAGTGGGTGAACGGGATTAGTTTGAGGACTGACACGGCTGTGGGGACAGAGTAGGACAGTGGGATTAGTTTTCGTACTGAAACAGGACTATAGGGAGAGAGTGGGGCAGTGGGATTAGTTTGAGGACTGTCACAGGGCTGTGGGGAGAGAGTTGGACATTGAGATTAGTTTGGCGACTGACACAGGACTATGGGAGAATGTGGGATAGTGGGATTAGTTTGGGAACTGACTCAAGGCTGTGGGGAGAGAGTGGGGCAGTGGGATTAGGTTGGGGGCTGACCGTGCTGTGGGGAGAGAGTGGGGCAGTGGGATTAGTTTGGCGACTGACAGAGGTCTGTGGGGAGAGACTGGGACAGTGGGATTTGTTTGGGGACTGACACAGGACTGTGGGAGAGAGTGGGATAGTGGGATTAGTTTGGTGACTGACTCAGGGCTGTGAGGAGAGAGTGGGGCAGTGGGATTAGTTTGGGGACTGACACAGGAATGTGGGAGGGACTGGGACAGTGGGATTAGTTTGGGGACTGACTCACGGCTGTGGGGAGGGAGTGGGGCAGTGTGATTAGGTTGGGGACTGACACAGGGCTGAGGGGAGAAAGTGGGACAGTGGGATTAGTTTGGGGACTGACACAGGACTGTTGGGGCGAGTGGGACAGTGGGATTAGTTTGGGGACTGACTCAGGGCTGTGGGGAGAGAGTGGGGCAGTGGGGTTAGTTTGGGGACTGACAGGGCTGTGGAGAGAGAGTGGGGCAGTGGGATTTGTTTGGGGACTGACACAGGACTGTGGGAGAGAGGAGGACTGTGGGACTAGTTTGGAGACTGACACAGGGTTGGGAGAGAGTGGAGCAGTGGGATTAGTTTGGGGACTGGCACAGGGTTGTGGGGAGAGAGTGGGGCAATGGGATTAGTTTGGGGACTGACACAGGGCTGTGGGGAGAAAGCGGGACAGTGGGATTAGTTTCAGGACTGACACAAGGCCGCGGGGAGAGAGCAGGACAGTTTGATTAGTTTGAGGACTGACACAGGGCTGTGGGGAGAGAGTGGGACAGTGCGATTAATTTGGTTACTGTCACAGGGCTGTGGGGAGAGAGTAGGACAGTGGGATTAGTTTTAGGACTGAAACAGGACTATGGGGAGAGAGTGGGACAGTGGGATTAGTTTGAGGACTGACACAGGGCTGTGGGGAGAGAGTGGGGCAGTGGGATTAGTTTGGAGACTGACAGAGGGTTGTGGGGAGAGAGTGGAGCAGTGGGATTAATTTGGGGACTGACACAGGGATGTTGGGAGAGAGTGGGTCAGAGGGATTAGTTTGGGGACTGATACAGGGCTGTGGGGAGAGAGTGGGGCAGTGGGATTAGTTTGCGGAATGACCCAGGGCTGTGGGGAGAGAACGGGACAGTGGGATTAGTTTCAGGACTGACACAGGGCGGTGGGGAGAGTGGGACTAGTTTGGGAGCTGACACAGGACTGTAGGGCGGGTGCGACCGTGGGATTAGTTTGGAGAATGACAGAGGGTTGTGGGGAGAGAGTGGAGCAGTGGGATTAGTTTGGGGACTGACACAGGGATGTGGGGAGAGAGTGGGTCAGAGGGATTAGTTTGGGGACTGATACAGGGCTGTGGGGAGAGAGTGGGGCAGTGGGATTAGTTTGGGGACTGACACAGGGTTGTGGGGAGAGAGTGGGTCAACGGGATTAGTTTGAGGACTGACACGGCTGTGGGGACAGAGTAGGACAGTGGGATTAGTTTTCGTACTGAAACAGGACTATAGGGAGAGAGTGGGGCAGTGGGATTAGTTTGAGGACTGTCACAGGGCTGTGGGGAGAGAGTTGGACATTGGGATTAGTTTGGCGACTGACACAGGACTATGGGAGAATGTGGGATAGTGGGATTAGTTTGGGAACTGACTCAAGGCTGTGGGGAGAGAGTGGGGCAGTGGGATTAGGTTGGGGGCTGACCGTGCTGTGGGGAGAGAGTGGGGCAGTGGGATTAGTTTGGCGACTGACAGAGGTCTGTGGGGAGAGACTGGGACAGTGGGATTTGTTTGGGGACTGACACAGGACTGTGGGAGAGAGTGGGATAGTGGGATTAGTTTGGTGACTGACTCAGGGCTGTGAGGAGAGAGTGGGGCAGTGGGATTAGTTTGGGGACTGACACAGGAATGTGGGAGGGACTGGGACAGTGGGATTAGTTTGGGGACTGACTCACGGCTGTGGGGAGGGAGTGGGGCAGTGGGATTAGGTTGGGGACTGACACAGGGCTGAGGGGAGAAAGTGGGACAGTGGGATTAGTTTGGGGACTGACTCAGGGCTGTGGGGAGAGAGTGGGGCAGTGGGGTTAGTTTGGGGACTGACAGGGCTGTGGAGAGAGAGTGGGGCAGTGGGATTTGTTTGGGGACTGACACAGGACTGTGGGAGAGAGGAGGACTGTGGGACTAGTTTGGAGACTGACACAGGGTTGGGAGAGAGTGGAGCAGTGGGATTAGTTTGGGGACTGGCACAGGGTTGTGGGGAGAGAGTGGGGCAATGGGATTAGTTTGGGGACTGACACAGGGCTGTGGGGAGAAAGCGGGACAGTGGGATTAGTTTCAGGACTGACACAAGGCCGCGGGGAGAGAGCAGGACAGTTTGATTAGTTTGAGGACTGACACAGGGCTGTGGGGAGAGAGTGGGACAGTGCGATTAATTTGGTTACTGTCACAGGGCTGTGGGGAGAGAGTAGGACAGTGGGATTAGTTTTAGGACTGAAACAGGACTATGGGGAGAGAGTGGGACAGTGGGATTAGTTTGAGGACTGACACAGGGCTGTGGGGAGAGAGTGGGGCAGTGGGATTAGTTTGGAGACTGACAGAGGGTTGTGGGGAGAGAGTGGAGCAGTGGGATTAATTTGGGGACTGACACAGGGATGTGGGGAGAGAGTGGGTCAGAGGGATTAGTTTGGGGACTGATACAGGGCTGTGGGGAGAGAGTGGGGCAGTGGGATTAGTTTGCGGAATGACCCAGGGCTGTGGGGAGAGAACGGGACAGTGGGATTAGTTTCAGGACTGACACAGGGCGGTGGGGAGAGTGGGACTAGTTTGGGAGCTGACACAGGACTGTAGGGCGGGTGCGACCGTGGGATTAGTTTGGAGAATGACAGAGGGTTGTGGGGAGAGAGTGGAGCAGTGGGATTAGTTTGGGGACTGACACAGGGTTGTGGGGAGAGAGTGGGACTGTGGGACTAGTTTGGAGACTGACACAGGGTTGGGAGAGAGTGGAGCAGTGGGATTAGTTTGGGCACTGACACAGGGCTGTGGGGAGAGAGTGGGGCAGTGGGATTAGTTTGGGGACTGACACAGGGTTGTGGGGAGAGAGTGGGTCAACGGGATTAGTTTGGGGACTGAGAGAGGGTTGTGGGGAAAAAGCGGGACAGTGGGATTAGTTTCGGGACTGACACAAGGCTGCAGGGAGAGAGCAGGACAGTTTGATTAGCTTGAGGACTGACACGGCTGTGGGGACAGAGTAGGACAGTGGGATTAGTTTTCGTACTGAAACAGGACTATAGGGAGAGAGTGGGGCAGTGGGATTAGTTTGAGGACTTTCACAGGGCTGTGGGGAGAGAGTTGGACATTGGGATTAGTTTGGCGACTGACACAGGACTATGGGAGAATGTGGGATAGTGGGATTAGTTTGGGGACTGACTCAAGGCTGTGGGGAGAGAGTGGGGCAGTGGGATTAGGTTGGGGGCTAACAGTGCTGTGGGGAGACAGTGGGGCAGTGGGATTAGTTTGGCGACTGACAGGGCTGTGGGGAGAGAGTGGGACAGTGGGATCAGTTTGAGGACTGACACAGGGCAGTGGGGAGAGTGGGACAGTGGGATTAGTTTGGGACCTGACACAGGACTGTAGGGAGAGAGTGCGACAGTATGATTAGTTTGGGCACAGACTCAGGGCTCTGGTAAGAGGGTGGGACAGTGGGATGAGTTTGGGGACTGACAGGGCCGTAGGTAGAGAGTGGGGAGCGGAATTAGTTTGGGGACTGACACAGGGCTGTGGGGAGAGAGTTGGACATTGGGATTAGTTTGGGGACTGACACAGGACTGTTGGAGAATGTGGGATAGTGGGATTAGTTTGGGGACTGACTCCGGGCTGTTGGGAGAGAGTCGGACAGTGGGATTAGTTTAATGACTGACACAGGGTTGTCGAGAGAGAGTGGAGCAGTGGCATTAGTTTGACGACTGACACAGGGCTTGGGGCGATTGTGGGAGAGTCGAATTAGTTTGGGGACTGACACTGGGCTGTGGGGAGAGAGTGGGACGGTGGGATTTGTTTGGGGACTGACAGAGGACTGTGGGAGAGAGTGGGACAGTGGGATTCCTTTGGTGACTGATTCAGGGCTGTGGGGAGAGATTGGGGCAGTGGGATTAGTTTGGGGACTGACACAGGGCTGTGGGGAGAGAGTGGGACAGTGGAATTAGTTTGGGGACTGACACAGGGTTGTGGGGCACTGGGATTAGGTTTGAGGAATGACCCAGGGCTGTGGGGAGAGAACGGGACTGTGGGATTAGTTTGGGCCCTGACACAAGTCTCTGGGGAGAGAGTGGGACAGTGGGATTAGTTTGGGGACTGATTCAGGGCTGTGGGGAGAGAGTGGGGCAGTGGGAATAGGTTGGGGACTGACAGGGCTTTGGAAAGAGTGGGGCAGTGGGATTAGATTGGGGACTGACAGGGCTGTGGGGAGAGAGTGGGGCAGTGGGCTTAGTTTGGGGACTGACCGGGTTGTGGGGAGAGAGTGCGACAGTGGGATTACTTTGGGGACTGACACAGGACTGCGGGAGAGAGTGGGACAGTGTGGTTACTTTGAGGACTGACACAGGGCTGTGGGGAGACAGTGGGGCAGAGGGATTAGTTTGGGGACTGACACAGTGCTGTGGGGAGAGATTGGGATAGTGGGAATTGTTTGGGGACTGACACAGGACTGTGGGAGAGAGTGGGACTCTGGGATCAGTTTAGGCACTGACTCAGGGCTGTGGGGAGAGAGTGGGGCAGTGGGATTAGTTTGGGGACTGACACAGGGCTTGGGGCGAGAGTGGGAGAGTCGAATTAGTTTGGGGACTGACACTGGGCTGTGGGGAGAGAGTGGGACAGTGGGATTTGTTTGGTGACTGATTCAGGGCTGTGGGGAGAGAGTGGGGGCAGTGGGATTAGTTTGGGGACTGACACAGGGCTGTGGGGAGAGAGTGGAGCAGTGGCATTAGTTTGAGGACTGACACAGGGCTGTGGGGAGAGAGTGGGGCAGTGGGATTAGTTTGGCGACTGACCCAGAGCTGTGGGGATAGAGCGGGACAGTGGAATTAGTTTAAGGACTGACACAAGGCTGTGGAGAGAGAGCAGGACAGATTGATTAGTTTGAGGACTGACACAGGGCTGTGGGGAGAGAGTTGGACAGTGCGTTTAGTTTGGGGACTGTCACAGGGCTGTGGGGAGAGAGTAGGATAGTGGGATTAGTTTGAGGGCTGACACAGGGCTGTGGGGAGAGAGTGGAGCAGTGGGATTATTTTGATGACTGAAACAGGGCTGTGGGGAGAGAGTGGGACAGTGGGATTAGTTTGGGGACTGACACAGGACTGTGGGGAGAGAGTGGGATAGTGGGATTTGTTTGGGGACTGACACAGGACTGTGGGAGAGAGTGGGACTAGTTTGGAGACTGACACAGGGTTGGGAGAGAGTGGAGCAGTGGGATTAGTTTGGGGACTGACACGGATGTGGGTAGAGAGTCGGGCAGTGGGATTAGTTTGGAGACTGACAGAGGGTTGTGGGGAGAGAGTGGGTCAGAGGGATTAGTTTGGGGACTGATACAGGGCTGTGGGGAGAGAGTGGGGCAGTGGGATTAGTTTGCGGAATGACCCAGGGCTGTGGGGAGAGAACGGGACAGTGGGATTAGTTTCAGGACTGACACAGGGCGGTGGGGAGGGTGGGACTAGTCTGGGAGCTGACACAGGACTGTAGGGCGGGTGCGACAGTGGGATTAGTTTGGAGAATGACAGAGGGTTGTGGGGAGAGAGTGGAGCAGTGGGATTAGTTTGGGGACTCACACAGGGATGTGGGGAGAGAGTGGGTCAGAGGGATTAGTTTGGGGACTGATACAGGGCTGTGGGGAGAGAGTGGGGCAGTGGGATTAGTTTGGGGACTGACAGGGCTGTGGGGAGAGAGTGGGACAGTGGGATTAGTATCGGAGCTGACACATGACTGTAGGGAGAGAGTGGGACAGTGGGATTAGTTTGGGGACTGACACAGGGCTGTGGGGAGAGAGTGGGGCAATGGGATTAGTTTGGGCACTGACACAGGGCTCTGGGGACAGAGTGGGACAGTGGGATTAGTTTGGGGACTGACAGGGGTGCGGAGAGAGAGTGGGGCAGCGGACTTAGTTTGGGGACTGACACAGGGTTGTGGGGCAGTGGGATAAGTTTGAGGAATGACACAGGACTTTGGGGAGAATGGGGGTCAGTGCGATTTTTTGGGGACTGAATCAGGACTACGGGGAGAGAGTGGGACAGTGGGATTAGTTTGGGGACTGACACAGGACTGTGGGAGAGAGTGGGACACTGGGATCAGTTTAGGCACTGACTCAGGGCTGTGGGGAGAGAGTGGGGCAGTGGGATTAGTTTGGGGACTGAGACGGGGCTTGGGGCGAGAGTGGGAGAGTCGAATTAGTTTGGGGACTGACACTGGGCTGTGGGGAGAGAGTGGGACAGTGGGATTTGTTTGGTGACTGATTCAGGGCTGTGGGGAGAGAGTGGGGGCAGTGGGATTAGTTTGGGGACTGACACAGGGCTGTGGGGAGAGAGTGGAGCAGTGGCATTAGTTTGAGGACTGACACAGGGCTGTGGGGAGAGAGTGGGGCAGTGGGATTAGTTTGGCGACTGACCCAGAGCTGTGGGGATAGAGCGGGACAGTGGAATTAGTTTAAGGACTGACACAAGGCTGTGGAGAGAGAGCAGGACAGTTTGATTAGTTTGAGGACTGACACAGGGCTGTGGGGAGAGAGTGGGACAGTGCGTTTAGTTTGGGGACTGTCACAGGGCTGTGGGGAGAGAGTAGGATAGTGGGATTAGTTTGAGGGCTGACACAGGGCTGTGGGGAGAGAGTGGAGCAGTGGGATTATTTTGAGGACTGATACAGGGCTGTGGGGAGAGAGTGGGACAGTGCGTTTAGTTTGGGGACTGTCACAGGGCTGTGGGGAGAGAGTAGGATAGTGGGATTAGTTTGAGGGCTGACACAGGGCTGTGGGGAGAGAGTGGAGCAGTGGGATTATTTTGAGGACTGATACAGGGCTGTGGGGAGAGAGTGGGACAGTGGGATTAGTTTGGGGACTGACACAGGACTGTGGGGAGAGAGTGGGACAGTGGGATTTGTTTGGGGACTGACACAGGACTGTGGGAGAGGGTGGGACTAGTTTGGAGACTGACACTGGGTTGTGGGGAGAGAGCGGAGCAGTGGGATTAGTTTGGGAACTGACACAGGGCTGTGGGGAGAGAACGGGACAGTGGGATTAGTTTGAGGATTGACACAGGGCAGTGGGGAGAGAGTGGGACAGTGTGATTAGTTTGGGGACTGACACAGGGCTGTGGGGAGAGAGTGGGACAGTGGGATTTGTTTGGGGACTGACACAGGACTGTGGGGAGAGAGTGGAGCAGTGGCATTAGTTTGAGGACTGACACAGGTCTGTGGGAGAGAGTGGGACAGTGGGATTAGTTTGGGGACTGACACAGGGCTGTGGGGAGAGAGTGGAGCAGTGGCATTAGTTTGGGGACTGACACAGGGCTGTGGGGAGAGAGTGGAGAAGTGGGATTAGTTTGAGGACTGACACAGGGCTGTGGGGAGAGAGTGGGACAGTGGGATTAGTTTGGGGACTGACACAGGGCTGTGGGGAGAGAGTGGGATAGTGGGAATTGTTTGGGGTCTGAAACAGGACTGTGGGACAGACGGGGACAGTGGGATCAGTTTGGGCACTGACTCAGGGCTGTGGGGAGAGAGTGGGGCAGTGGGATTAGTTTGGGGACTGACACAGGGCTTGGGGCGAGAGTGGGAGAGTCGAATTAGTTTGGGGACTGACACTGGGCTGTGGGGAGAGTGGGACAGTGGGATTTGTTTGGGGACTGACAGAGAACTGTGGGAGAGAGTGGGACAGTGGGATTAGTTTGGTGACTGATTCAGGGCTGTGGGGAGAGAGTGGGGCAGTGGGATTAGTTTGGCGTCTGACCAAGGGCTGTGGGGAGAGATCGGAACAGTGGGATTAGTTTGAGGACTGACACAGGGTAGTGGGGAGAGTGGGACAGTGGGATTAGTTTGGGAGCTGACACAGGACTGTAGGGAGAGAGTGCGACAGTATGATTAGTTTGGGCACAGACTCAGGGCTCTGGTAAGAGAGTGGGACAGTGGGATGAGTTTGGGGACTGACAGGGCCGTGGGTAGAGAGTGGGGAGCGGAATTAGTTTGGGGACTGACACAGGGCTGTGGGGCACTGGGATAAGTTTGGGGAATGACACAGGACTATGGGGAGAGAGGGGGACAGTGGGATTTGTTTGGGGACTGACAGAGGACTGTGGGAGAGAGTGGGACTAGTTTGGAGACTGACACAGGGTTGTGGGGAGAGAGTGGAGCAGTGGGATTAGTTTGGGGACTGACAGAGGGATGTGGGGAGAGAGTGGGGCAGAAGGGATTAGTTTGGGGACTGATTCAGGGCTGTGGGGAGAGAGTAGGGCAGTGGGAATAGGTTGGGGACTGACAGGGCTGTGGAAAGAGTGGGGCAGTGGGATTAGATTGGGGACTGACAGGGCTGTGGGGAGAGAGTGGGGCAGTGGGATTAGTTTGGGGACTGACAGGGTTGTGGGGAGAGAGTGCGACAGTGGGATTACTTTGGGGACTGACACAGGACTGCGGGAGAGAGTGGGACAGTGTGGTTACTTTGAGGACTGACACAGGGCTGTGGGGAGACAGTGGGGCAGAGGGATTAGTTTGGGGACTGACACAGTGCTGTGGGGAGAGATTGGGATAGTGGGAATTGTTTGGGGACTGACACAGGACTGTGGGAGAGAGTGGGACTCTGGGATCAGTTTCGGCACTGACTCAGGGCTGTGGGGAGAGAGTGGGGCAGTGGGATTAGTTTGGGGACTGACACAGGGCTTGGGGCGAGAGTGGGAGAGTCGAATTAGTTTGGGGACTGACACTGGGCTGTGGGGAGAGAGTGGGACAGTGGGATTTGTTTGGTGACTGATTCAGGGCTGTGGGGAGAGAGTGGGGGCAGTGGGATTAGTTTGGGGACTGACACAGGGCTGTGGGGAGAGAGTGGAGCAGTGGCATTAGTTTGAGGACTGACACAGGGATGTGGGGAGAGAGTGGGGCAGTGGGATTAGTTTGGCGACTGACCCAGAGCTGTGGGGATAGAGCGGGACAGTGGAATTAGTTTAAGGACTGACACAAGGCTGTGGAGAGAGAGCAGGACAGTTTGATTAGTTTGAGGACTGACACAGGGCTGTGGGGAGAGAGTGGGACAGTGCGTTTAGTTTGGGGACTGTCACAGGGCTGTGGGGAGAGAGTAGGATAGTGGGATTAGTTTGAGGGCTGACACAGGGCTGTGGGGAGGGAGTGGAGCAGTGGGATTATTTTGATGACTGAAACAGGGCTGTGGGGAGAGAGTGGGACAGTGGGATTAGTTTGGGGACTGACACAGGACTGTGGGGAGAGAGTGGGACAGTGGGATTTGTTTGGGGACTGACACAGGACTGTGGGAGAGAGTGGGACTAGTTTGGAGACTGACACAGGGTTGTGGGGAGAGAGTGGAGCAGTGGGATTAGTTTGGGGACTGACACAGGGATGTGGGGAGAGAGTGGGGCAGAAGGGATTAGTTTGGGGACTGATTCAGGGCTGTGGGGAGAGAGTGGGGCAGTGGGAATAGGTTGGGGACTGACAGGGCTGTGGAAAGAGTGGGGCAGTGGGATTAGATTGGGGACTGACAGGGCTGTGGGGAGAGAGTGGGGCAGTGGGATTAGTTTGGGGACTGACAGGGTTGTGGGGAGAGAGTGCGATAGTGGGATTACTTTGGGGACTGACACAGGACTGCGGGAGAGAGTGGGACAGTGTGGTTACTTTGAGGACTGACACAGGGCTGTGGGGAGACAGTGGGGCAGAGGGATTAGTTTGGGGACTGACACAGTGCTGTGGGGAGAGATTGGGATAGTGGGAATTGTTTGGGGACTGACACAGGACTGTGGGAGAGAGTGGGACTCTGGGATCAGTTTAGGCACTGACTGAGGGCTGTGGGGAGAGAGTGGGGCAGTGGGATTAGTTTGGGGACTGACACAGGGCTTGGGGCGAGAGTGGGAGAGTCGAATTAGTTTGGGGACTGACACTGGGCTGTGGGGAGAGAGTGGGACAGTGGGATTTGTTTGGTGACTGATTCAGGGCTGTGGGGAGAGAGTGGGGGCAGTGGGATTAGTTTGGGGACTGACACAGGGCTGTGGGGAGAGAGTGGAGCAGTGGCATTAGTTTGAGGACTGACACAGGGCTGTGGGGAGAGAGTAGGATAGTGGGATTAGTTTGAGGGCTGACACAGGGCTGTGGGGAGAGAGTGGAGCAGTGGGATTATTTTGATGACTGAAACAGGGCTGTGGGGAGAGAGTGGGACAGTGGGATTAGTTTGGGGACTGACACAGGACTGTGGGGAGAGAGTGGGACAGTGGGATTTGTTTGGGGACTGACACAGGACTGTGGGAGAGAGTGGGACTAGTTTGGAGACTGACACAGGGTTGTGGGGAGAGAGTGGAGCAGTGGGATTAGTTTGGGGACTGACACAGGGATGTGGGGAGAGAGTGGGGCAGTGGGATTAGTTTGGAGACTGACAGAGGGTTGTGGGGAGAGAGTGGGTCAGAGGGATTAGTTTGGGGACTGATACAGGGCTGTGGGGAGAGAGTGGGGCAGTGGGATTAGTTTGCGGAATGACCCAGGGCTGTGGGGAGAGAACGGGACAGTGGGATTAGTTTGAGGACTGACACAGGGCGGTGGGGAGAGTGGGACTAGTCTGGGAGCTGACACAGGACTGTAGGGCGGGTGCGACAGTGGGATTAGTTTGGAGACTGACAGAGGGTTGTGGGGAGAGAGTGGAGCAGTGGGATTAGTTTGGGGACTCACACAGGGATGTGGGGAGAGAGTGGGTCAGAGGGATTAGTTTGGGGACTGATACAGGGCTGTGGGGAGAGAGTGGGGCAGTGGGATTAGTTTGGGGACTGACAGGGCTGTGGGGAGAGAGTGGGACAGTGGGATTAGTATCGGAGCTGACACAGGACTGTAGGGAGAGAGTGGGACAGTGGGATTAGTTTGGGGACTGACACAGGGCTGTGGGGAGAGAGTGGGGCAATGGGATTAGTTTGGGCACTGACACAGGGCTCTGGGGACAGAGTGGGACAGTGGGATTAGTTTGGGGACTGACAGGGGTGGGGAGAGAGAGTGGGGCAGCGGACTTAGTTCGGGGACTGACACAGGGTTGTGGGGCAGTGGGATAAGTTTGAGGAATGACACAGGACTTTGGGGAGAATGGGGGTCAGTGCGATTTTTTTGGGGACTGAATCAGGACTGTGGGGAGAGAGTGGGACAGTGGGATTAGTTTGAGGACTGACACAGGGCTCTGGGGAGAGAGTTGGACATTGGGATTAGTTTGGGGACTGACACAGGACTGTTGGAGAATGTGGGATAGTGGGATTAGTTTGGGGACTGACTCCGGGCTGTGGGGAGAGAGTGGGACAGTGGGATTAGTTTGATGACTGACACAGGGCTGTGGAGAGAGAGTGGAGCAGTGGCATTAATTTGGGGACTGACACAGGGCTTGAGGCGAGAGTGGGAGAGTCGAATTAGTTTGGGGACTGACACTGGGCTGTGGGGAGAGAGTGGGACAGTGGGATTTGTTTGGGGACTGACAGATGACTGTGGGAGAGAGTGGGACAGTGGGATTACCTTGGTGACTGATTCAGGGCTGTGGGGAGAGATTGGGGCAGTGGGATTAGTTTGGGGACTGACACAGGGCTGTGGGGAGAGAGTGGGACAGTGGAATTATTTTGGGGACTGACACAGGGTTGTGGGGCACTGGGATAAGTTTGGGGAATGACACAGGACTTTGGGGAGAGTGGGGGTCAGTGGGATATTTTTTGGGGACTGACACACGGCTGTGGGGAGAGAGTGGGGCAGTGGGATTAGTTTGGAGACTGACAGAGGGTTGTGGGGAGAGAGTGGAGCAGTGGGATTAGTTTGGGGACTGACACAGGGATGTGGAGAGAGAGTGGGGCAGAGTGATTAGTTTGGGACTGACAGGGCTGTGGGGAGAGAGTGGGGCAGTGGGATTAGTTTGCGGAATGACCCAGGGCTTTGGGGAGAGAACGGGACAGTGGGATTAGTTTGAGGACTGACACAGGGCGGTGGGGAGAGTGGGACTAGTTTGGGAGCTGACACAGGACTGTAGGGCAGGTGCGACAGCGGGATTAGTTTGGGCCCTGACACAGGGCTCTGGGGAGAGAGTGGGACAGTGGGATTAGTTTGGGGACTGACTCAGGGCTGTGGGGAGAGAGTGGGGCAGTGGGAATAGGTTGGGGACTGACAGGGCTGTGGGGAGAGAGTGGGGCAGTGGGATTAGATTGGGGACTGACAGGGCTGTGGGGAGAGAGTGGGACAGTGGGATTTGTTTGGGGACTGACACAGGACTGTGGGAGAGAGTAGGACTGTGGGATTAGTTTGGGGACTGACTCAGGACTGTGGGGAGAGAGTGGGGCAGTGGGATTAGTTTGGGGACTGACAGGGCTGTGGGGAGAGAGTGGGACAGTGGGATTACTTTGGGGACTGACACAGGACTGCGGGAGAGAGTGGGACAGTGTGATTACTTTGAGGACTGACACAGGGCTGTGGGGAGACAGTGGGGCAGAGGGATTAGTTTGGTGACTGACACAGGGCTGTGGGGAGAGATTGGGATAGTGGGAATTGTTTGGGGACTGACACAGGACTGTGGGAGAGAGTGGGACACTGGGATCAGTTTAGGCACTGACTCAGGGCTGTGGGGAGAGAGTGGGGCAGTGGGATTAGTTTGGGGACTGACACAGGGCTTGGGGCGAGAGTGGGAGAGTCGAATTAGTTTGGGGACTGACACAGGGCTCTGGGGACAGAGTGGGACAGTGGGATTAGTTTGGGGACTGACAGGGGTGCGGAGAGAGAGTGGGGCAGCGGACTTAGTTTGGGGACTGACACAGGGTTGTGGGGCAGTGGGATAAGTTTGAGGAATGACACAGGACTTTGGGGAGAATGGGGGTCAGTGCGATTTTTTGGGGACTGAATCAGGACTACGGGGAGAGAGTGGGACAGTGGGATTAGTTTGGGGACTGACACAGGACTGTGGGAGAGAGTGGGACACTGGGATCAGTTTAGGCACTGACTCAGGGCTGTGGGGAGAGAGTGGGGCAGTGGGATTAGTTTGGGGACTGAGACGGGGCTTGGGGCGAGAGTGGGAGAGTCGAATTAGTTTGGGGACTGACACTGGGCTGTGGGGAGAGAGTGGGACAGTGGGATTTGTTTGGTGACTGATTCAGGGCTGTGGGGAGAGAGTGGGGGCAGTGGGATTAGTTTGGGGACTGACACAGGGCTGTGGGGAGAGAGTGGAGCAGTGGCATTAGTTTGAGGACTGACACAGGGCTGTGGGGAGAGAGTGGGGCAGTGGGATTAGTTTGGCGACTGACCCAGAGCTGTGGGGATAGAGCGGGACAGTGGAATTAGTTTAAGGACTGACACAAGGCTGTGGAGAGAGAGCAGGACAGTTTGATTAGTTTGAGGACTGACACAGGGCTGTGGGGAGAGAGTGGGACAGTGCGTTTAGTTTGGGGACTGTCACAGGACTGTGGGGAGAGAGTAGGATAGTGGGATTAGTTTGGGGACTGACACAGGGCTGTGGGGAGAGAGTGGGACAGTGGGATTTGTTTGGTGACTGATTCAGGGCTGTGGGGAGAGAGTGGGGGCAGTGGGATTAGTTTGGGGACTGACACAGGGCTGTGGGGAGAGAGTGGAGCAGTGGCATTAGTTTGAGGACTGACACAGGGCTGTGGGGAGAGAGTGGGGCAGTGGGATTAGTTTGGCGACTGACCCAGAGCTGTGGGGATAGAGCGGGACAGTGGAATTAGTTTAAGGACTGACACAAGGCTGTGGAGAGAGAGCAGGACAGATTGATTAGTTTGAGGACTGACACAGGGCTGTGGGGAGAGAGTTGGACAGTGCGTTTAGTTTGGGGACTGTCACAGGGCTGTGGGGAGAGAGTAGGATAGTGGGATTAGTTTGAGGGCTGACACAGGGCTGTGGGGAGAGAGTGGAGCAGTGGGATTATTTTGATGACTGAAACAGGGCTGTGGGGAGAGAGTGGGACAGTGGGATTAGTTTGGGGACTGACACAGGACTGTGGGGAGAGAGTGGGATAGTGGGATTTGTTTGGGGACTGACACAGGACTGTGGGAGAGAGTGGGACTAGTTTGGAGACTGACACAGGGTTGTGGGGAGAGAGTGGAGCAGTGGGATTAGTTTGGGGACTGACACAGGGATGTGGGGAGAGAGTGGGGCAGTGGGATTAGTTTGGAGACTGACAGAGGGTTGTGGGGAGAGAGTGGGTCAGAGGGATTAGTTTGGGGACTGATACAGGGCTGTGGGGAGAGAGTGGGGCAGTGGGATTAGTTTGCGGAATGACCCAGGGCTGTGGGGAGAGAACGGGACAGTGGGATTAGTTTGAGGACTGACACAGGGCGGTGGGGAGAGTGGGACTAGTCTGGGAGCTGACACAGGACTGTAGGGCGGGTGCGACAGTGGGATTAGTTTGGAGACTGACAGAGGGTTGTGGGGAGAGAGTGGAGCAGTGGGATTAGTTTGGGGACTCACACAGGGATGTGGGGAGAGAGTGGGTCAGAGGGATTAGTTTGGGGACTGATACAGGGCTGTGGGGAGAGAGTGGGGCAGTGGGATTAGTTTGGGGACTGACAGGGCTGTGGGGAGAGAGTGGGACAGTGGGATTAGTATCGGAGCTGACACAGGACTGTAGGGAGAGAGTGGGACAGTGGGATTAGTTTGGGGACTGACACAGGGCTGTGGGGAGAGAGTGGGGCAATGGGATTAGTTTGGGCACTGACACAGGGCTCTGGGGACAGAGTGGGACAGTGGGATTAGTTTGGGGACTGACAGGGGTGGGGAGAGAGAGTGGGGCAGCGGACTTAGTTTGGGGACTGACACAGGGTTGTGGGGCAGTGGGATAAGTTTGAGGAATGACACAGGACTTTGGGGAGAATGGGGGTCAGTGCGATTTTTTTGGGGACTGAATCAGGACTGTGGGGAGAGAGTGGGACAGTGGGATTAGTTTGAGGACTGACACAGGGCTCTGGGGAGAGAGTTGGACATTGGGATTAGTTTGGGGACTGACACAGGACTGTTGGAGAATGTGGGATAGTGGGATTAGTTTGGGGACTGACTCCGGGCTGTGGGGAGAGAGTAGGACAGTGGGATTAGTTTGATGACTGACACAGGGCTGTGGAGAGAGAGTGGAGCAGTGGCATTAATTTGGGGACTGACACAGGGCTTGAGGCGAGAGTGGGAGAGTCGAATTAGTTTGGGGACTGACACTGGGCTGTGGGGAGAGAGTGGGACAGTGGGATTTGTTTGGGGACTGACAGATGACTGTGGGAGAGAGTGGGACAGTGGGATTACTTTGGTGACTGATTCAGGGCTGTGGGGAGAGATTGGGGCAGTGGGATTTGTTTGGGGACTGACACAGGGCTGTGGGGAGAGAGTGGGACAGTGGAATTAGTTTGGGGACAGACACAGAGTTGTGGGGCACTGGGATAAGTTTGGGGAATGACACAGGACTTTGGGGAGAGGGGCGGTCAGTGGGATTTTTTTGGGGACTGACACACGGCTGTGGGGAGAGAGTGGGGCAGTGGGATTAGTTTGGAGACTGACAGAGGGTTGTGGGGAGAGAGTGGAGCAGTGGGATTAGTTTGGGGACTGACACAGGGATGTGGAGAGAGAGTGGGGCAGAGTGATTAGTTTGGGACTGACAGGGCTGTGGGGAGAGAGTGGGGCAGTGGGATTAGTTTGCGGAATGACCCAGGGCTTTGGGGAGAGAACGGGACAGTGGGATTAGTTTGAGGACTGACACAGGACGGTGGGGAGAGTGGGACTAGTTTGGGAGCTGACACAGGACTGTAGGGCAGGTGCGACTGCGGGATTAGTTTGGGCCCTGAGACAGGGCTCTGGGGAGAGTGTGGGACTGTGGGATTAGTTTGGGGACTGACTCAGGGCTGTGGGGAGAGAGTGGGGCAGTGGGAATAGGTTGGGGACTGACAGGGCTGTGGGGAGAGAGTGGGGCAGTGGGATTAGATTGGGGACTGACAGGGCTGTAGGGAGAGAGTGGGACAGTGGGATTTGTTTGGGGACTGACACAGGACTGTGGGAGAGAGTAGGACTGTGGGATTAGTTTGGGGACTGACTCAGGACTGTGGGGAGAGAGTGGGGCAGTGGGATTAGTTTGGGGACTGACAGGGCTGTGGGGAGAGAGTGGGACAGTGGGATTACTTTGGGGACTGACACAGGACTGCGGGAGAGAGTGGGACAGTGTGATTACTTTGAGGACTGACACAGGGCTGTGGGGAGACAGTGGGGCAGAGGGATTAGTTTGGTGACTGACACAGGGCTGTGGGGAGAGATTGGGATAGTGGGAATTGTTTGGGGAATGACACAGGACTGTGGGAGAGAGTGGGACACTGGGATCAGTTTAGGCACTGACTCAGGGCTGTGGGGAGAGAGTGGGGCAGTGGGATTAGTTTGGGGACTGACACAGGGCTTGGGGCGAGAGTGGGAGAGTCGAATTAGTTTGGGGACTGACACAGGGCTCTGGGGACAGAGTGGGACAGTGGGATTAGTTTGGGGACTGACAGGGGTGCGGAGAGAGAGTGGGGCAGCGGACTTAGTTTGGGGACTGACACAGGGTTGTGGGGCAGTGGGATAAGTTTGAGGAATGACACAGGACTTTGGGGAGAATGGGGGTCAGTGCGATTTTTTGGGGACTGAATCAGGACTACGGGGAGAGAGTGGGACAGTGGGATTAGTTTGGGGACTGACACAGGACTGTGGGAGAGAGTGGGACACTGGGATCAGTTTAGGCACTGACTCAGGGCTGTGGGGAGAGAGTGGGGCAGTGGGATTAGTTTGGGGACTGAGACGGGGCTTGGGGCGAGAGTGGGAGAGTCGAATTAGTTTGGGGACTGACACTGGGCTGTGGGGAGAGAGTGGGACAGTGGGATTTGTTTGGTGACTGATTCAGGGCTGTGGGGAGAGAGTGGGGGCAGTGGGATTAGTTTGGGGACTGACACAGGGCTGTGGGGAGAGAGTGGAGCAGTGGCATTAGTTTGAGGACTGACACAGGGCTGTGGGGAGAGAGTGGGGCAGTGGGATTAGTTTGGCGACTGACCCAGAGCTGTGGGGATAGAGCGGGACAGTGGAATTAGTTTAAGGACTGACACAAGGCTGTGGAGAGAGAGCAGGACAGTTTGATTAGTTTGAGGACTGACACAGGGCTGTGGGGAGAGAGTGGGACAGTGCGTTTAGTTTGGGGACTGTCACAGGGCTGTGGGGAGAGAGTAGGATAGTGGGATTAGATTGAGGGCTGATACAGGGCTGTGGGGAGAGAGTGGGACAGTGGGATTAGTTTGGGGACTGACACAGGACTGTGGGGAGAGAGTGGGACAGTGGGATTTGTTTGGGGACTGACACAGGACTGTGGGAGAGAGTGGGACTAGTTTGGAGACTGACACTGGGTTGTGGGGAGAGAGCGGAGCAGTGGGATTAGTTTGGGAACTGACACAGGGCTGTGGGGAGAGAACGGGACAGTGGGATTAGTTTGAGGATTGACACAGGGCAGTGGGGAGAGAGTGGGACAGTGTGATTAGTTTGGGGACTGACACAGGGCTGTGGGGAGAGAGTGGGACAGTGGGATTTGTTTGGGGACTGACACAGGACTGTGGGGAGAGAGTGGAGCAGTGGCATTAGTTTGAGGACTGACACAGGTCTGTGGGAGAGAGTAGGACAGTGGGATTAGTTTGGGGACTGACACAGGGCTGTGGGAGAGAGTGGAGCAGTGGCATTAGTATGGGGACTGACACAGGGCTGTGGGGAGAGAGTGGAGAAGTGGGATTAGTTTGAGGACTGACACAGGGCTGTGGGGAGAGAGTGGGACAGTGGGATTAGTTTGGGGACTGACACAGGGCTGTGGGGAGAGAGTGGGATAGTGGGAATTGTTTGGGGTCTGAAACAGGACTGTGGGACAGACGGGGACAGTGGGATCAGTTTGGGCACTGACTCAGGGCTGTGGGGCGAGAGTGGGAGAGTCGAATTAGTTTGGGGACTGACACTGGGCTGTGGGGAGAGAGTGGGACAGTGGGATTTGTTTGGTGACTGATTCAGGGCTGTGGGGAGAGAGTGGGGGCAGTGGGATTAGTTTGGGGACTGACACAGGGCTGTGGGGAGAGAGTGGAGCAGTGGCATTAGTTTGAGGACTGACACAGGGCTGTGGGGAGAGAGTGGGGCAGTGGGATTAGTTTGGCGACTGACCCAGAGCTGTGGGGATAGAGCGGGACAGTGGAATTAGTTTAAGGACTGACACAAGGCTGTGGAGAGAGAGCAGGACAGTTTGATTAGTTTGAGGACTGACACAGGGCTGTGGGGAGAGAGTGGGACAGTGCGTTTAGTTTGGGGACTGTCACAGGGCTGTGGGGAGAGAGTAGGATAGTGGGATTAGTTTGAGGGCTGACACAGGGCTGTGGGGAGAGAGTGGGACAGTGGGATTAGTTTGGGGACTGACACAGGACTGTGGAGAGAGAGTGGGACAGTGGGATTTGTTTGGGGACTGACACAGGACTGTGGGAGAGAGTGGGACTAGTTTGGAGACTGACACTGGGTTGTGGGGAGAGAGCGGAGCAGTGGGATTAGTTTGGGAACTGACACAGGGCTGTGGGGAGAGAACGGGACAGTGGGATTAGTTTGAGGATTGACACAGGGCAGTGGGGAGAGAGGGGGACAGTGTGATTAGTTTGGGGACTGACACAGGGCTGTGGGGAGAGAGTGGGACAGTGGGATTTGTTTGGGGACTGACACAGGACTGTGGGGAGAGAGTGGAGCAGTGGCATTAGTTTGAGGACTGACACAGGTCTGTGGGAGAGAGTAGGACAGTGGGATTAGTTTGGGGACTGACACAGGGCTGTGGGAGAGAGTGGAGCAGTGGCATTAGTTTGGGGACTGACACAGGGCTGTGGGGAGAGAGTGGAGAAGTGGGATTAGTTTGAGGACTGACACTGGGCTGTGGGGAGAGAGTGGGACAGTGGGATTTGTTTGGTGACTGATTCAGGGCTGTGGGGAGAGAGTGGGGGCAGTGGGATTAGTTTGGGGACTGACACAGGGCTGTGGGGAGAGAGTGGAGCAGTGGCATTAGTTTGAGGACTGACACTGGGTTGTGGGGAGAGAGCGGAGCAGTGGGATTAGTTTGGGAACTGACACAGGGCTGTGGGGAGAGAACGGGACAGTGGGATTAGTTTGAGGATTGACACAGGGCAGTGGGGAGAGAGTGGGACAGTGTGATTAGTTTGGGGACTGACACAGGGCTGTGGGGAGAGAGTGGGACAGTGGGATTTGTTTGGGGACTGACACAGGACTGTGGGGAGAGAGTGGAGCAGTGGCATTAGTTTGAGGACTGACACAGGTCTGTGGGAGAGAGTAGGACAGTGGGATTAGTTTGGGGACTGACACAGGGCTGTGGGAGAGAGTGGAGCAGTGGCATTAGTTTGGGGACTGACACAGGGCTGTGGGGAGAGAGTGGAGAAGTGGGATTAGTTTGAGGACTGACACTGGGCTGTGGGGAGAGAGTGGGACAGTGGGATTTGTTTGGTGACTGATTCAGGGCTGTGGGGAGAGAGTGGGGGCAGTGGGATTAGTTTGGGGACTGACACAGGGCTGTGGGGAGAGAGTGGAGCAGTGGCATTAGTTTGAGGACTGACACAGGGCTGTGGGGAGAGAGTGGGGCAGTGGGATTAGTTTGGCGACTGACCCAGAGCTGTGGGGATAGAGCGGGACAGTGGAATTAGTTTAAGGACTGACACAAGGCTGTGGAGAGAGAGCAGGACAGTTTGATTAGTTTGAGGACTGACACAGGGCTGTGGGGAGAGAGTGGGACAGTGCGTTTAGTTTGGGGACTGTCACAGGGCTGTGGGGAGAGAGTAGGATAGTGGGATTAGATTGAGGGCTGATACAGGGCTGTGGGGAGAGAGTGGGACAGTGGGATTAGTTTGGGGACTGACACAGGACTGTGGGGAGAGAGTGGGACAGTGGGATTTGTTTGGGGACTGACACAGGACTGTGGGAGAGAGTGGGACTAGTTTGGAGACTGACACTGGGTTGTGGGGAGAGAGCGGAGCAGTGGGATTAGTTTGGGAACTGACACAGGGCTGTGGGGAGAGAACGGGACAGTGGGATTAGTTTGAGGATTGACACAGGGCAGTGGGGAGAGAGTGGGACAGTGTGATTAGTTTGGGGACTGACACAGGGCTGTGGGGAGAGAGTGGGACAGTGGGATTTGTTTGGGGACTGACACAGGACTGTGGGGAGAGAGTGGAGCAGTGGCATTAGTTTGAGGACTGACACAGGTCTGTGGGAGAGAGTAGGACAGTGGGATTAGTTTGGGGACTGACACAGGGCTGTGGGAGAGAGTGGAGCAGTGGCATTAGTTTGGGGACTGACACAGGGCTGTGGGGAGAGAGTGGAGAAGTGGGATTAGTTTGAGGACTGACACAGGGCTGTGGGGAGAGAGTGGGACAGTGGGATTAGTTTGGGGACTGACACAGGGCTGTGGGGAGAGAGTGGGATAGTGGGAATTGTTTGGGGTCTGAAACAGGACTGTGGGACAGACGGGGACAGTGGGATCAGTTTGGGCACTGACTCAGGGCTGTGGGGCGAGAGTGGGAGAGTCGAATTAGTTTGGGGACTGACACTGGGCTGTGGGGAGAGAGTGGGACAGTGGGATTTGTTTGGTGACTGATTCAGGGCTGTGGGGAGAGAGTGGGGGCAGTGGGATTAGTTTGGGGACTGACACAGGGCTGTGGGGAGAGAGTGGAGCAGTGGCATTAGTTTGAGGACTGACACAGGGCTGTGGGGAGAGAGTGGGGCAGTGGGATTAGTTTGGCGACTGACCCAGAGCTGTGGGGATAGAGCGGGACAGTGGAATTAGTTTAAGGACTGACACAAGGCTGTGGAGAGAGAGCAGGACAGTTTGATTAGTTTGAGGACTGACACAGGGCTGTGGGGAGAGAGTGGGACAGTGCGTTTAGTTTGGGGACTGTCACAGGGCTGTGGGGAGAGAGTAGGATAGTGGGATTAGTTTGAGGGCTGACACAGGGCTGTGGGGAGAGAGTGGGACAGTGGGATTAGTTTGGGGACTGACACAGGACTGTGGAGAGAGAGTGGGACAGTGGGATTTGTTTGGGGACTGACACAGGACTGTGGGAGAGAGTGGGACTAGTTTGGAGACTGACACTGGGTTGTGGGGAGAGAGCGGAGCAGTGGGATTAGTTTGGGAACTGACACAGGGCTGTGGGGAGAGAACGGGACAGTGGGATTAGTTTGAGGATTGACACAGGGCAGTGGGGAGAGAGGGGGACAGTGTGATTAGTTTGGGGACTGACACAGGGCTGTGGGGAGAGAGTGGGACAGTGGGATTTGTTTGGGGACTGACACAGGACTGTGGGGAGAGAGTGGAGCAGTGGCATTAGTTTGAGGACTGACACAGGTCTGTGGGAGAGAGTAGGACAGTGGGATTAGTTTGGGGACTGACACAGGGCTGTGGGAGAGAGTGGAGCAGTGGCATTAGTTTGGGGACTGACACAGGGCTGTGGGGAGAGAGTGGAGAAGTGGGATTAGTTTGAGGACTGACACAGGGCTGTGGGGAGAGAGTGGGACAGTGGGATTAGTTTGGGGACTGACACAGGGCTGTGGGGAGAGAGTGGGATAGTGGGAATTGTTTGGGGTCTGAAACAGGACTGTGGGACAGACGGGGACAGTGGGATCAGTTTGGCACTGACTCAGGGCTGTGGGGCGAGAGTGGGAGAGTCGAATTAGTTTGGGGACTGACACTGGGCTGTGGGGAGAGAGTGGGACAGTGGGATTTGTTTGGTGACTGATTCAGGGCTGTGGGAGAGAGTGGGGGCAGTGGGATTAGTTTGGGGACTGACACAGGGCTGTGGGGAGAGAGTGGAGCAGTGGCATTAGTTTGAGGACTGACACAGGGCTGTGGGGAGAGAGTGGGGCAGTGGGATTAGTTTGGCGACTGACCCAGAGCTGTGGGGATAGAGCGGGACAGTGGAATTAGTTTAAGGACTGACACAAGGCTGTGGAGAGAGAGCAGGACAGTTTGATTAGTTTGAGGGCTGACACAGGGCTGTGGGGAGAGAGTGGGACAGTGGGATTAGTTTGGGGACTGACACAGGACTGTGGGGAGAGAGTGGGACAGTGGGATTTGTTTGGGGACTGACACAGGACTGTGGGAGAGAGTGGGACTAGTTTGGAGACTGACACTGGGTTGTGGGGAGAGAGCGGAGCAGTGGGATTAGTTTGGGAACTGACACAGGGCTGTGGGGAGAGAACGGGACAGTGGGATTAGTTTGAGGATTGACACAGGGCAGTGGGGAGAGAGTGGGACAGTGTGATTAGTTTGGGGACTGACACAGGGCTGTGGGGAGAGAGTGGGACAGTGGGATTTGTTTGGGGACTGACACAGGACTGTGGGGAGAGAGTGGAGCAGTGGCATTAGTTTGAGGACTGACACAGGTCTGTGGGAGAGAGTAGGACAGTGGGATTAGTTTGGGGACTGACACAGGGCTGTGGGAGAGAGTGGAGCAGTGGCATTAGTTTGGGGACTGACACAGGGCTGTGGGGAGAGAGTGGAGAAGTGGGATAAGTTTGAGGACTGACACAGGGCTGTGGGGAGAGAGTGGGACAGTGGGATTAGTTTGGGGACTGACACAGGGCTGTGGGGAGAGAGTGGGACAGTGGGATTTGTTTGGGGACTGACACAGGACTGTGGGGAGAGAGTGGAGCAGTGGCATTAGTTTGAGGACTGACACAGGTCTGTGGGAGAGAGTAGGACAGTGGGATTAGTTTGGGGACTGACACAGGGCTGTGGGGAGAGAGTGGAGAAGTGGGATTAGTTTGAGGACTGACACAGGGCTGTGGGGAGAGAGTGGGACAGTGGGATTAGTTTGGGGACTGACACAGGGCTGTGGGGAGAGAGTGGGACAGTGGGAATTGTTTGGGGTCTGAAACAGGACTGTGGGACAGACGGGGACAGTGGGATCAGTTTGGGCACTGACTCAGGGCTGTGGGGCGAGAGTGGGAGAGTCGAATTAGTTTGGGGACTGACACTGGGCTGTGGGGAGAGAGTGGGACAGTGGGATTTGTTTGGTGACTGATTCAGGGCTGTGGGGAGAGAGTTGGGGCAGTGGGATTAGTTTGGGGACTGACACAGGGCTGTGGGGAGAGAGTGGAGCAGTGGCATTAGTTTGAGGACTGACACAGGGCTGTGGGGAGAGAGTGGGGCAGTGGGATTAGTTTGGCGACTGACCCAGAGCTGTGGGGATAGAGCGGGACAGTGGAATTAGTTTAAGGACTGACACAAGGCTGTGGAGAGAGAGCAGGACAGTTTGATTAGTTTGAGGACTGACACAGGGCTGTGGGGAGAAAGTGGGACAGTGCGTTTAGTTAGGGGACTGTCACAGGGCTGTGGGGAGAGAGTAGGATAGTGGGATTAGTTTGAGGGCTGACACAGGGCTGTGGGGAGAGAGTGGGACAGTGGGATTAGTTTGGGGACTGACACAGGGCTGTGGGAAGAGAGTGGGATAGTGGGAATTGTTTGGGGTCTGAAACAGGACTGTGGGACAGACGGGGACAGTGGGATCAGTTTGGGCACTGACTCAGGGCTGTGGGGCGAGAGTGGGAGAGTCGAATTAGTTTGGGGACTGACACTGGGCTGTGGGGAGAGAGTGGGACAGTGGGATTTGTTTGGTGACTGATTCAGGGCTGTGGGGAGAGAGTTGGGGCAGTGGGATTAGTTTGGGGACTGACACAGGGCTGTGGGGAGAGAGTGGAGCAGTGGCATTAGTTTGAGGACTGACACAGGGCTGTGGGGAGAGAGTGGGGCAGTGGGATTAGTTTGGCGACTGACCCAGAGCTGTGGGGATAGAGCGGGACAGTGGAATTAGTTTAAGGACTGACACAAGGCTGTGGAGAGAGAGCAGGACAGTTTAATTAGATTGAGGACTGACACAGGGCTGTGGGGAGAGAGTGGGACAGTGCGTTTAGTTTGGGGACTGTCACAGGGCTGTGGGGAGAGAGTAGGATAGTGGGATTAGTTTGAGGGCTGACACAGGGCTGTGGGGAGAGAGTGGGACAGTGGGATTAGTTTGGGGACTGACACAGGACTGTGGGGAGAGAGTGGGACAGTGGGATTTGTTTGGGGACTGACACAGGACTGTGGGAGAGAGTGGGACTAGTTTGGAGACTGACACTGGGTTGTGGGGAGAGAGCGGAGCAGTGGGATTAGTTTGGGAACTGACACAGGGCTGTGGGGAGAGAACGGGACAGTGGGATTAGTTTGAGGATTGACACAGGGCAGTGGGGAGAGAGTGGGACAGTGTGATTAGTTTGGGGACTGACACAGGGCTGTGGGGAGAGAGTGGGACAGTGGGATTTGTTTGGGGACTGACACAGGACTGTGGGGAGAGAGTGGAGCAGTGGCATTAGTTTGAGGACTGACACAGGTCTGTGGGAGAGAGTAGGACAGTGGGATTAGTTTGGGGACTGACACAGGGCTGTGGGAGAGAGTGGAGCAGTGGCATTAGTTTGGGGACTGACACAGGGCTGTGGGGAGAGAGTGGAGAAGTGGGATTAGTTTGAGGACTGACACAGGGCTGTGGGGAGAGAGTGGGACAGTGGGATTAGTTTGGGGACTGACACAGGGCTGTGGGGAGAGAGTGGGATAGTGGGAATTGTTTGGGGTCTGAAACAGGACTGTGGGACAGACGGGGACAGTGGGATCAGTTTGGGCACTGACTCAGGGCTGTGGGGAGAGAGTGGGGCAGTGGGATTAGTTTGGGGACTGACACAGGGCTTGGGGCGAGAGTGGGAGAGTCGAATTAGTTTGGGGACTGACACTGGGCTGTGGGGAGAGTGGGACAGTGGGATTTGTTTGGGGACTGACAGAGAACTGTGGGAGAGAGTGGGACAGTGGGATTAGTTTGGTGACTGATTCAGGGCTGTGGGGAGAGAGTGGGGCAGTGGGATTAGTTTGGCGTCTGACCAAGGGCTGTGGGGAGAGATCGGAACAGTGGGATTAGTTTGAGGACTGACACAGGGTAGTGGGGAGAGTGGGACAGTGGGATTAGTTTGGGAGCTGACACAGGACTGTAGGGAGAGAGTGCGACAGTATGATTAGTTTGGGCACAGACTCAGGGCTCTGGTAAGAGAGTGGGACAGTGGGATGAGTTTGGGGACTGACAGGGCCGTGGGTAGAGAGTGGGGAGCGGAATTAGTTTGGGGACTGACACAGGGCTGTGGGGCACTGGGATAAGTTTGGGGAATGACACAGGACTATGGGGAGAGAGGGGGACAGTGGGATTTGTTTGGGGACTGACAGAGGACTGTGGGAGAGAGTGGGACTAGTTTGGAGACTGACACAGGGTTGTGGGGAGAGAGTGGGGCAGTAGGATTAGTTTGGGGACTGACACAGGCCTGTGGGGAGAGAGTGGGGCAGTAGGATTAGTTTGCGGAATGACCCAGGGCTGTGGGGAGATTACGGGACAGTGGGATTAGTTTGAGGATTGACACTGGGCAGTGGGGAGAGAGTGGGACAGTGGGATTAGTTTCAGGGCTGACAATGGTCTCTGGGGATAGAGCGGGACAGTGGAATTAGTTTGAGGACTGACACAAGGCTGTGGGGAGAGAGCAGGACAGTTTGATTAGTTTGAGGACTGACACAGGGCTGTGGGGAGAGACTGGGACACTGCGTTTAGTTTGGGGACTGTCAGAGGGCTGTGGGGAGGGAGTAGGGCAGTGGGATTAGTTTGAGGGCTGACACAGGGCTGTGGGGAGAGAGTGGAGCAGTGGGATTAGTTTGAGGACTGATACAGGGCTGTGGGGAGAGAGTGGGACTGTTCGACTAGTTTGGAGACTGACACAGGGTTGGAAGAGAGTGGAGCAGTGGGATTAGTTTGGGCACTGACACAGGGCTGTGGGGAGAGAGTGGGGCAGTGGGATTAGTTTGGGGACTGACACAGGGCTGTGGGGAGAGAGTGGGACAGTGGAATTAGTTTGGGGAGTGACACAGGGCTGTGGGGAGAGAGTGGGACAGTGGGATTATTTGGGGGACTGACACAGGACTGTGGGAGGGAGTGGGACAGTGGGATTAGTTTGGGGACTGACTCACGGCTGTGGGGAGGGAGTGGGGCAGTGGGATTAGGTTGGGGACTGACACAGGGCTGAGGGGAGAAAGTGGGACAGTGGAATTAGTTTGGGGACTGACACAGGACTGTTGGGGCGAGTGGGACAGTGGGATTAGTTTGGGGACTGACTCAGGGCTGTGGGGAGAGAGTGGGGCAGTCGGATTAGTTTGGGGACTGACAGGGCTGTGGAGAGAGAGTGGGGCAGTGGGATTTGTTTGAGGACTGACACAGGGCTCTGGGGTGAGAGTGGGGCAGTGGGATTAGTTTGGGGACTGACACAGGGCTGTGGGGAGAGAGTGGGACAGTGGGATTTGTTTGAGGACTGACACAGGACTGTGGGAGAGAGGAGGACTGTGGGACTAGTTTGGAGACTGACACAGGGTTGGGAGAGAGTGGACAAGTGGGATTAGTTTGCGGAATGACCCAGGGCTGTGGGGAGAGAACGAGACAGTGGGATTACTTTGAGGACTGACACAGGGCGGTGGGGAGAGTGGGACTAGTTTGGGAGCTGACACAGGACTGTAGGGCGGGTGCGACAGTGGGATTAGTTTGGGGACTGACAGGGCTGTGGGGAGAGAGTGGGACAGTGGGATTAGTATCGGAGCTGACACAGGACAGTAGGGAGAGAGTGCGACAGTGGGATTAGTTTGGGCACTGACACAGGGCTCTGGGGACAGAGTGGGACAGTGGTATTAGTTTGGGGACTGACAGGGGTGAGGAGAGAGAGTGGGGCAGCGGACTTAGTTTGGGGACTGACACAGGGTTGTGGGGCAGTGGGATAAGTTTGAGGAATGACACAGGACTTTGCGGAGAATGGGGGTCAGTGCGATTTTTTTGGGGACTGAATCAGGACTATGGGGAGAGAGTGGGACAGTGGGATTAGTTTGAGGACTGACACAGGGCTCTGGGGAGAGAGTTGGACATTGGGATTAGTTAGGGGACTGACACAGGACTGTTGGAGAATGTGGGATAGTGGGATTAGTTTGGTGACTGATTCAGGGCTGTGGAGAGAGAGTGGGGCAGCGGAATCAGTTTGGGGACTGACACAGAGTTGTGGGGCAGCTGGATAAGTTTGGGGAGTGACACAGGACTTTGGGGAGAGTGGGGGTCAGTGGGATTTTTTTGGGGACTGACACAGGGCTGTGGGGAGAGAGTGGGGCAGTGGGATTAGTTTGGAGACTGACAGAGGGTTGTGGGGAGAGAGTGGAGCAGTGGGATTAGTTTGGGGACTGACACAGGGATGTGGGGAGAGAGTGGGGCAGTGGGATTAGTTTGCTGCCTGTCAGAGGGCTGTGGGGACAGAGTAGGACAGTGGGATTAGTTTGGGGACTGACAGGGCTGTGGGGAGAGAGTGGGACAGTGGGATTAGTATCGGAGCTGACACAGGACTGTAGGGAGAGAGTGCGACAGTGGGATTAGTTTGGGCACTGACACAGGGCTCTGGGGACAGAGTGGGACAGTGGGATTAGTTTGGGTTCTGACAGGGGTGCGGAGAGAGAGTGGGGCAGCGGACTTAGTTTGGGGACTGACACAGGGTTGTGGGGCAGTGGGATAAGTTTGAGGAATGACACAGGACTTTGGGGAGAATGGGGGTCAGTGCGATTTTTTTGGGGACTGAATCAGGACTATGGGGAGAGAGTGGGACAGTGGGATTAGTTTGGGGACTGACACAGGACTGTTGGAGAATGTGGGATAGTGGGATTAGTTTGGGGACTGACTCCGGGCTGTGGGGAGAGAGTAGGACAGTGGGATTAGTTTGGTGACTGACACAGGGCTGTGGAGAGAGAGTGGAGCAGTGGCATTAGTTTGACGACTGACACAGGGCTTGGGGCGAGAGTGGGAGAGTCGAATTAGTTTGGGGACTGACACTGGGCTGTGGGGAGAGAGTGGGACAGTGGGATTTGTTTGGGGACTGACAGAGGACTGTGGGAGAGAGTGGGACAGTGGGATTACTTTGGTGACTGATTCAGGGCTGTGGGGAGAGATTGGGGAAGTGGGATTAGTTTGGGGACTGACACAGGGCTGTGGGGAGAGAGTGGGACAGTGGAATTAGTTCGGGGACTGACACAGGGTTGTGGGGCACTGGGATAAGTTTGGGGAATGACACAGGAATTTGGGCAGAGTGGGGGTCAGTGGGATTTTTTTGGGGACTGACACACGGCTGTGGGGAGAGAGTGGGGCAGTGGGATTAGTTTGGAGACTGACAGAGGGTTGTGGGGAGAGAGTGGAGCAGTGGGATTAGTTTGGGGACTGACACAGGGATGTGGAGAGACAGTGGGGCAGAGTGATCAGTTTGGGGACTGACAGGGCTGTGGGGAGAGAGTGGGTCAGTGGGATTAGTTTGCGGAATGACCCAGGGCTGTGGGGAGAGAACGGGATAGTGGGATTAGTTTGAGGACTGACACAGGGCGGTGGGGAGAGTGGGACTAGTTTGGGAGCTGACACAGGACTGTAGGGCAGGTGCGACAGTGGGATTAGTTTGGGCCCTGACACAGGGCTCTGGGGAGAGAGTGGGACAGTGGGATTATTTTGGGGACTGACAGGGCTGTGGGGGGAGAGTGGGACAGTGGGATTTGTTTGGGGACTGACACAGGACTGTGGGAGAGAGTGGGACTGTGGGATTTGTTTGGGGACTGACACAGGACTGTGGGAGAGAGTGGGACAGTGGGATTAGTTTGGGTACTGACTCAGGGCTGTGGGGACAGAGAAGGGCAGAGGGAATAGGTTGGGGACTGACAGGGCTGTGGGGAGAGAGTGGGGCATTGGGATTTGTTTGGGGACTGACACAGGGCTGTGGGTCAGAGTGGGACAGTAGGATTTGTTTGGGGACTGACACAGGAATGTGGGAGAGAGTGGGATTGTGGGATTAGTTTGGGGACTGGTTTAGGGCTGTGGAGAGAGAGTGGGGCAGTGGCATTAGTTTGGGGACTGACAGGGCTGTGTGGAGAGAGTGGGACAGTGGGATTTCTTTGGGGACTGACACAGGACTGCGGGAGAGATCGGAACAGTGGGATTAGTTTGAGGACTGACACAGGGTAGTGGAGAGAGAGTGGGACAGTGGGATTAGTTTGGGGACTGACTCAAGGCTGAGGGGAGAGAGTGGGGCAGTGGGATTAGTTTGGGGACTGACAGTGCTGTGGGTCAGAGTGCGACAGTAGGATTTGTTTGGGGACTGACAGGACTGTCGGAGGGAGTGGGACTGTGGGATTAGTTTGGGGACTGATTTAGGGCTGTGGAGAGAGAGTGGGACAGTGGGATTAGTTTGGGGACTGACGGGTGTGGAGAGAGAGTGGGGCAGTGGACTTAGTTTGGGAACTGACACATGGTTGTGGGGCACTGGGATAAGTTTGGGGAATGACACAGGACTTTGGGGAGAGTGGGGGTCAGTGGGATTTATTTGGGGACTGACACAGGGATGTGGGGAGAGTGTGGGGTAGTGGGATTAGTTTGGGGACTGACACAGGGCTATGGGGAGAGAGTGGGGCAGTGGGATTAGTTTGGGGACTGACACAGGACTGTGGGAGAGAGTGGGACTAGTTTGGAGACTGACACAGGGCTGTGGGGAGAGAGTGGGACAGTGCGATTAATTTGCGGACTGTCAGAGGGCTGTGGGGACAGAGTAGGACAGTGGGATTAGTTTTAGGACTGAAACAGGACTATGGGGAGAGAGTAGGACAGTGGGATTAGTTTGAGGACTGACACAGAGCTGTGGGGAGAGATTTGGACATTGGGATTAGTTTGGGGACTGACACAGGACTGTGGGAGAATGTGGGATAGTGTGATTAGTTTGTGGACTGACTCAAGGCTGTGGGGAGAGAGTGGGGCAGTGGGATTAGTTTGGGGACTGACAGTGCTTTGGAGAGAGAGTGGGGCAGTGGGATTAGTTTGGCGACTGACAGAGGTCTGTGGGGAGGGAGTGGGACAGTGGGATTAGTTTGGGGACTGACTCAGGGCTGTGGGGAGAGAGTGGGGCAGTGGGAATAGGTTGGGGACTGACAGGGCTGTGGGGAGAGAGTGGGGCAGTGCGATTAGTTTGGGGACTGACACAGGGCTGTGGGGAGAGAGTGGGATGGTGGGAATTGTTTGGGGACTGACACAGGACTGTGGGACAGAGTGGGACAGTGGGATCAGTTTGGGCACTGAGTCAGGGCTTTTGGGAGAGAGTGGGGCAGTGGGAATAGGTTGGGGACTGACAGGGCTGTGGGGAGAGAGTGAGGCAGTGGGATTAGTTTTTCGACTGACAGGACTGTGGGAGAGAGTGGGACAGTGGGATTAGTTTGGTGACTGATTCAGGGCTGTGGGGAGAGAGTGGGGCAGTGGGATTAGTTTGGGGACTGACACAGGGCTGTGAGGTGAGAGTGGGACAGTGGAATTAGTTGGGGGACTGACACAGGACTGTGGGAGTGAGTGGGACTGTGGGATTAGTTTGGGGACTGACACAGGGCTGTGAGGTGAGAGTGGGACAGTGGAATTAGTTGGGGGACTGACACAGGACTGTGGGAGTGAGTGGGACTGTGGGATTAGTTTGGGTACTGACTCAGGGCTGTGGGGAGAGAGAAGGGCAGAGGGAATAGGTTGGGGACTGACAGGGCTGTGGGGAGAGAGTGGGGCATTGGGATTTGTTTGGGGACTGACACAGGACTGTGGGAGAGAGTGGGATTGTGGGATTAGTTTGGGGACTGGTTTAGGGCTGTGGAGAGAGAGTGGGGCAGTGGCATTAGTTTGGGGACTGACAGGGCTGTGTGGAGAGAGTGGGACAGTGGGATTTCTTTGGAACTGACACAGGACTGCGGGAGAGAGTGGGGCAGTGGGATTAGTTTGGGGACTGACACAGGGTTGTGGGGCAGTGGGATAAGTTTGAGGAGTGACACAGGACTTTGGGGAGAATGGGGGTCAGTGCGATTTTTTTTGGGACTGAATCAGGACTATGGGGAGAGAGTGGGACAGTGGGATTAGTTTGAGGACTGACACAGGGCTCTGGGGAGAGAGTTGGACATTGGGATTAGTTTGGGGACTGACACAGGACTGTTGGAGAATGTGGGATAGAGTGGGATTAGTTTGGTGACTGATTCAGGGCTGTGGAGAGAGAGTGGGGCAGCGGAATCAGTTTGGGGACTGACACAGAGTTGTGGGGCACCTGGATAAGTTTGGGGAATGACACAGGACTTTGGGGAGAGTGGGGGTCAGTGGGATTTTTTTGGGGACTGACACAGGGCTGTGGGGAGAGAGTGGGGCAGTGGGATTAGTTTGGAGACTGACAGAGGGTTGTGGGGAGAGAGTGGAGCAGTGGGATTAGTTTGGGGACTGACACAGGGATGTGCGGAGAGAGTGGGGCAGTGGGATTAGTTTGCTGACTGTCAGAGGGCTGTGGGGACAGAGTAGGACAGTGGGATTAGTTTGGGGACTGACAGGGCTGTGGGGAGAGAGTGGGACAGTGGGATTAGTATCGGAGCTGACACAGGACTGTAGGGAGAGAGTGCGACAGTGGGATTAGTTTGGTCACTGACACAGGGCTCTGGGGACAGAGTGGGACAGTGGGATTAGTTTGGGGACTGACGGGTGCGGAGAGAGAGTGGGGCAGCGGACTTAGTTTGGGGACTGACACAGGGTTGTGGGGCAGTGGGATAAGTTTGAGGAATGACACAGGACTTTGGGGAGAATGGGGGTCAGTGCGATTTTTTTGGGGACTGAATCAGGACTATGGGGAGAGAGTGGGACAGTGGGATTAGTTTGGGGACTGACACAGGACTGTTGGAGAATGTGGGATAGTGGGATTAGTTTGGGGACTGACTCCGGGCTGTGGGGAGAGAGTAGGACAGTGGGATTAGTTTGGTGACTGACACAGGGCTGTGGAGAGAGAGTGGAGCAGTGGCATTAGTTTGACGACTGACACAGGGCTTGGGGCGAGAGTGGGAGAGTCGAATTAGTTTGGGGACTGACACTGGGCTGTGGGGGAGAGAGTGGGACAGTGGGATTTGTTTGGGGACTGACAGAGGACTGTGGGAGAGAGTGGGACAGTGGGATTACTTTGGTGACTGATTCAGGGCTGTGGGGAGAGATTGGGGCAGTGGGATTAGTTTGGGGACTGACACAGGGCTGTGGGGAGAGAGTGGGACAGTGGAATTAGTTTGGGGACTGATACAGGGTTGTGGGGCACTGGGATAAGTTTGGGGAATGACACAGGAATTTGGGGAGAGTGGGGGTCAGTGGGATTTTTTTGGGGACTGACACACGGCTGTGGGGAGAGAGTGGGGCAGTGGGATTAGTTTGGAGACTGACAGAGGGTTGTGGGGAGAGAGTGGAGCAGTGGGATTAGTTTGGGGACTGACACAGGGATGTGGAGAGAGAGTGGGGCAGAGTGATCAGTTTGGGGACTGACAGGGCTGTGGGGAGAGAGTGGGTCAGTGGGATTAGTTTGCGGAATGACCCAGGGCTGTGGGGAGAGAACGGGATAGTGGGATTAGTTTGAGGACTGACACAGGGCGGTGGGGAGAGTGGGACTAGTTTGGGAGCTGACACAGGACTGTAGGGCAGGTGCGACAGTGGGATTAGTTTGGGCGCTGACACAGGGCTCTGGGGAGAGAGTGGGACAGTGGGATTATTTTGGGGACTGACAGGGCTGTGGGGGGAGAGTGGGACAGTGGGATTTGTTTGGGGACTGACACAGGGCTGTGGGTCAGAGTGGGACAGTAGGATTTGTTTGGGGACTGACACAGGACTGTGGGAGAGAGTGGGATTGTGGGATTAGTTTGGGGACTGGTTTAGGGCTGTGGAGAGAGAGTGGGGCAGTGGCATTAGTTTGGGGACTGACAGGGCTGTGTGGAGAGAGTGGGACAGTGGGATTTCTTTGGGGACTGACACAGGACTGCGGGAGAGAGTGGGGCAGTGGGATTAGTTTGGGGACTGACACAGGGTTGTGGGGCAGTGGGATAAGTTTGAGGAGTGACACAGGACTTTGGGGAGAATGGGGGTCAGTGCGATTTTTTTGGGGACTGAATCAGGACTATGGGGAGAGAGTGGGACAGTGGGATTAGTTTGAGGACTGACACAGGGCTCTGGGGAGAGAGTTGGACATTGGGATTAGTTTGGGGACTGACACAGGACTGTTGGAGAATGTGGGATAGTGGGATTAGTTTGGTGACTGATTCAGGGCTGTGGAGAGAGAGTGGGGCAGCGGAATCAGTTTGGGGACTGACACAGAGTTGTGGGGCACCTGGATAAGTTTGGGGAATGACACAGGACTTTGGGGAGAGTGGGGGTCAGTGGGATTTTTTTGGGGACTGACACAGGGCTGTGGGGAGAGAGTGGGGCAGTGGGATTAGTTTGGAGACTGACAGAGGGTTGTGGGGAGAGAGTGGAGCAGTGGGATTAGTTTGGGGACTGACACAGGGATGTGGGGAGAGAGTGGGGCAGTGGGATTAGTTTGCTGACTGTCAGAGGGCTGTGGGGACAGAGTAGGACAGTGGGATTAGTTTGGGGACTGACAGGGCTGTGGGGAGAGAGTGGGACAGTGGGATTAGTATCGGAGCTGACACAGGACTGTAGGGAGAGAGTGCGACAGTGGGATTAGTTTGGGCACTGACACAGGGCTCTGGGGACAGAGTGGGACAGTGGGATTAGTTTGGGGACTGACAGGGGTGCGGAGAGAGAGTGGGGCAGCGGACTTAGTTTGGGGACTGACACAGGGTTGTGGGGCAGTGGGATAAGTTTGAGGAATGACACAGGACTTTGGGGAGAATGGGGGTCAGTGCAATTTTTTTGGGGACTGAATCAGGACTATGGGGAGAGAGTGGGACAGTGGGATTAGTTTGGGGACTGACACAGGACTGTTGGAGAATGTGGGATAGTGGGATTAGTTTGGGGACTGACTCCGGGCTGTGGGGAGAGAGTGGGACAGTGGGATTAGTTTGGTGACTGACACAGGGCTGTGGAGAGAGAGTGGAGCAGTGGCATTAGTTTGACGACTGACACAGGGCTTGGGGCGAGAGTGGGAGAGTCGAATTAGTTTGGGGACTGACACTGGGCTGTGGGGAGAGAGTGGGACAGTGGGATTTGTTTGGGGACTGACAGAGGACTGTGGGAGAGAGTGGGACAGTAGGATTACTTTGGTGACTGATTCAGGGCTGTGGGGAGAGATTGGGGCAGTGGGATTAGTTTGGGGACTGACACAGGGCTGTGGGGAGAGAGTGGGACAGTGGAATTAGTTTGGGGACTGATACAGGGTTGTGGGGCACTGGGATAAGTTTGGGGAATGACACAGGAATTTGGGGAGAGTGGGGGTCAGTGGGATTTTTTTGGGGACTGACACACGGCTGTGGGGAGAGAGTGGGGCAGTGGGATTAGTTTGGAGACTGACAGAGGGTTGTGGGGAGAGAGTGGAGCAGTGGGATTAGTTTGGGGACTGACACAGGGATGTGGAGAGAGAGTGGGGCAGAGTGATCAGTTTGGGGACTGACAGGGCTGTGGGGAGAGAGTGGGTCAGTGGGATTAGTTTGCGGAATGACACAGGGCTGTGGGGAGAGAGTGGGACAGTGGGATTAGTTTGGGGACTGACTCAGGGCTGTGTGGAGAGAGTGGGGCAGTGGGATTATGTTGGGTACTGACACAGGGCTGTGGGGAGAGAGTGGGACAGTGGGATTAGTTTGGGGACTGACTCAGGGCTGTGGGGAGAGAGTGGGGCAGTGGGAATAGGTTGGGGACTGACAGGGCTGTGGGGAGAGAGTGGGGCAGTGCGATTAGTTTGGGGACTGACACAGGGCTGTGGGGAGAGAGTGGGATGGTGGGAATTGTTTGGGGACTGACACAGGACTGTGGGACAGAGTGGGACAGTGGGATCAGTTTGGGCACTGAGTCAGGGCTTTTGGGAGAGAGTGGGGCAGTGGGAATAGGTTGGGGACTGACAGGGCTGTGGGGAGAGAGTGAGGCAGTGGGATTAGTTTTTGGACTGACAGGACTGTGGGAGAGAGTGGGGCAGTGGGATTAGTTTGGGGACTGACACAGGGCTGTGAGGTGAGAGTGGGACAGTGGAATTAGTTGGGGGACTGACACAGGACTGTGGGAGTGAGTGGGACTGTGGGATTAGTTTGGGGACTGACACAGGGCTGTGAGGTGAGAGTGGGACAGTGGAATTAGTTGGGGGACTGACACAGGACTGTGGGAGTGAGTGGGACTGTGGGATTAGTTTGGGGACTGGTTTAGGGCTGTGGAGAGAGAGTGGGGCAGTGGCGTTAGTTTGGGGACTGACAGGGCTGTGTGGAGAAGTGGGACAGTGGGATTAGTTGGGGGACTGACACAGGGCTGTGGGGAGAGAGTGGGACAGTGGAATTAATTTGGGGACTGACCCAGCGCTGTGGGGAGAGATCGGAACAGTGGGATTAGTTTGAGGACTGACACAGGGTAGTGGGGAGAGTGGGACAGTGGGATTAGTTTGGGGACTGACGGGTGTGGAGAGAGAGTGGGGCAGTGGACTTAGTTTGGGGACTGACACATGGTTGTGGGGCACTGGGATAAGTTTGGGGAATGACACAGGACTTTGGGGAGAGTGGGGGTCAGTTGGATTTATTTGGGGACTGACACAGGGATGTGGGGAGAGTGTGGGGTAGTGGGATTAGTTTGGGGACTGACACAGGGCTGTGGGGAGAGAGTGGGACAGTGGGATTTGTTTGGGGACTGACACAGAGCTGTGGGGAGAGATTTGGACATTGGGATTAGTTTGGGGACTGACACAGGACTGTGGGAGAATGTGGGATAGTGGGATTAGTTTGTGGACTGACTCAAGGCTGTGGGGAGAGAGTGGGGCAGTGGGATTAGTTTGGGGACTGACAGTGCTTTGGAGAGAGAGTGGGGCAGTGGGATTAGTTTGGCGACTGACAGAGGTCTGTGGGGAGGGAGTGGGACAGTGGGATTAGTTTGGGGACTGACTCAGGGCTGTGGTGAGAGGGTGGGGCAGTGGGATTAGTTTCGTGACTGACAGGGCTACGGGGAGAGAGTGGGGCAATGCGATTAGTTTGGAGACTGACCCAGGGCTGTGGGGAGAGAGTGGGCCAGTGTGATTTGTTTGGGGACTGACACAGGACTGTGGGAGAGAGTGGAACAGTGGGATTCGTTTGTGGACTGACTCAGGGCTGTGGGGAGAGGGTGGGGCAGTGGGATTAGTTTGGGGACTGACAGGGCTATGGGGAGAGAGTGGGAAAGTGGGATTAGTTGGGGGACCGACGCAGGACTCTGGGAGGGAGTGGGACAGTGGGATTAGTTTGGGGACTGACTCAGGGCTGTGGGGAGAGAGTGGGGCAGTGGGATTATGTTGGGTACTGACACAGGGCTGTGGGGAGAGAGTGGGACAGTGGGATTAGTTTGGGGACTGACTCAGGGCTGTGTAGAGAGAGTGGGGCAGTGGGATTATGTTGGGTACTGACACAGGGCTGTGGGGAGAGAGTGGGACAGTGGGATTAGTTTGGGGACTGACACAGAGCTGTGGGGAGAGATTTGGACATTGGGATTAGTTTGGGGACTGACACAGGACTGTGGGAGAATGTGGGATAGTGGGATTAGTTTGTGGACTGACTCAAGGCTGTGGGGAGAGAGTGGGGCAGTGGGATTAGTTTGGGGACTGACAGTGCTTTGGAGAGAGAGTGGGGCAGTGGGATTAGTTTGGCGACTGACAGAGGTCTGTGGGGAGGGAGTGGGACAGTGGGATTAGTTTGGGGACTGACTCAGGGCTGTGGTGAGAGGGTGGGGCAGTGGGATTAGTTTCGTGACTGACAGGGCTACGGGGAGAGAGTGGGGCAATTCGATTAGTTTGGAGACTGACCCAGGGCTGTGGGGAGAGAGTGGGCCAGTGTGATTTGTTTGGGGACTGACACAGGACTGTGGGAGAGAGTGGAACAGTGGGATTCGTTTGGGGACTGACTCAGGGCTGTGGGGAGAGGGTGGGGCAGTGGGATTAGTTTGGGGACTGACAGGGCTATGGGGAGAGAGTGGGAAAGTGGGATTAGTTGGGGGACCGACGCAGGACTCTGGGAGGGAGTGGGACAGTGGGATTAGTTTGGGGACTGACTCAGGGCTGTGGGGAGAGAGTGGGGCAGTGGGATTATGTTGGGTACTGACACAGGGCTGTGGGGAGAGAGTGGGACAGTGGGATTAGTTTGGGGACTGACTCAGGGCTGTGTAGAGAGAGTGGGGCAGTGGGATTATGTTGGGTACTGACACAGGGCTGTGGGGAGAGAGTGGGACAGTGGGATTAGTTTGGGGACTGACAGGGGTGCGGAGAGAGAGTGGGGCAGCGGACTTAGTTTGGGGACTGACACAGGGTTGTGGGGCAGTGGGATAAGTTTGAGGAATGACACAGGACTTTGGGGAGAATGGGGGTCAGTGCGATTTTTTTGGGGACTGAATCAGGACTATGGGGAGAGAGTGGGACAGTGGGATTAGTTTGGGGACTGACACAGGACTGTTGGAGAATGTGGGATAGTGGGATTAGTTTGGGGACTGACTCCGGGCTGTGGGGAGAGAGTAGGACAGTGGGATTAGTTTGGTGACTGACACAAGGCTGTGGAGAGAGAGTGGAGCAGTGCATTAGTTTGACGACTGACACAGGGCTTGGGGCGAGAGTGGGAGAGTCGAATTAGTTTGGGGACTGACACTGGGCTGTGGGGAGAGAGTGGGACAGTGGGATTTGTTTGGGGACTGACAGAGGACTGTGGGAGAGAGTGGGACAGTGTGATTACTTTGGTGACTGATTCAGGGCTGTGGGGAGAGATTGGGGCAGTGGGATTAGTTTGGGGACTGACACAGGGCTGTGGGGAGAGAGTGGGACAGTGGAATTAGTTTGGGGACTGATACAGGGTTGTGGGGCACTGGGATAAGTTTGGGGAATGACACAGGAATTTGGGGAGAGTGGGGGTCAGTGGGATTTTTTTGGGGACTGACACACGGCTGTGTGGAGAGAGTGGGGCAGTGGGATTAGTTTGGAGACTGACAGAGGGTTGTGGGGAGAGAGTGGAGCAGTGGGATTAGTTTGGGGACTGACACAGGGATGTGGAGAGAGAGTGGGGCAGAGTGATCAGTTTGGGGACTGACAGGGCTGTGGAGAGAGAGTGGGTCAGTGGGATTAGTTTGCGGAATGACCCAGGGCTGTGGGGAGAGAACGGGATAGTGGGATTAGTTTGAGGACTGACACAGGGCGGTGGGGAGAGTGGGACTAGTTTGGGAGCTGACACAGGACTGTAGGGCAGGTGCGACAGTGGGATTAGTTTGGGCCCTGACACAGGGCTCTGGGGAGAGAGTGGGACAGTGGGATTATTTTGGGGACTGACAGGGCTGTGGGGGGAGAGTGGGACAGTGGGATTTGTTTGGGGACTGACACAGGACTGTGGGAGAGAGTGGGACTGTGGGATTTGTTTGGGGACTGACACAGGACTGTGGGAGAGAGTGGGACAGTGGGATTAGTTTGGGTACTGACTCAGGGCTGTGGGGACAGAGAAGGGCAGAGGGAATAGGTTGGGGACTGACAGGGCTGTGGGGAGAGAGTGGGGCATTGGGATTTGTTTGGGGACTGACACAGGGCTGTGGGTCAGAGTGGGACAGTAGGATTTGTTTGGGGACTGACACAGGAATGTGGGAGAGAGTGGGATTGTGGGATTAGTTTGGGGACTGGTTTAGGGCTGTGGAGAGAGAGTGGGGCAGTGGCATTAGTTTGGGGACTGACAGGGCTGTGTGGAGAGAGTGGGACAGTGGGATTTCTTTGGGGACTGACACAGGACTGCGGGAGAGATCGGAACAGTGGGATTAGTTTGAGGACTGACACAGGGTAGTGGAGAGAGAGTGGGACAGTGGGATTAGTTTGGGGGACTGACTCAAGGCTGAGGGGAGAGAGTGGTGCAGTGGGATTAGTTTGGGGACTGACAGTGCTGTGGGTCAGAGTGCGACAGTAGGATTTGTTTTGGGACTGACAGGACTCTCGGAGGGAGTGGGACTGTGGGATTAGTTTGGGGACTGATTTAGGGCTGTGGAGAGAGAGTGGGACAGTGGGATTAGTTTGGGGACTGACGGGTGTGGAGAGAGAGTGGGGCAGTGGACTTAGTTTGGGAACTGACACATGGTTGTGGGGCACTGGGATAAGTTTGGGGAATGACACAGGACTTTGGGGAGAGTGGGGGTCAGTGGGATTTATTTGGGGACTGACACAGGGATGTGGGGAGAGTGTGGGGTAGTGGGATTAGTTTGGGGACTGACACAGGGCTGTGGGGAGAGAGTGGGGCAGTGGGATTAGTTTGGGGACTGACACAGGACTGTGGGAGAGAGTGGGACTAGTTTGGAGACTGACACAGGGCTGTGGGGAGAGAGTGGGACAGTGCGATTAATTTGCGGACTGTCAGAGGGCTGTGGGGACAGAGTAGGACAGTGGGATTAGTTTTAGGACTGAAACAGGACTATGGGGAGAGAGTGGGACAGTGGGATTTGTTTGAGGACTGACACAGAGCTGTGGTGAGAGATTTGGACATTGGGATTAGTTTGGGGACTGACACAGGACTGTGGGAGAATGTGGGATAGTGGGATTAGTTTGTGGACTGACTCAAGGCTGTGGGGAGAGAGTGGGGCAGTGGGATTAGTTTGGGGACTGACAGTGCTTTGGAGAGAGAGTGGGGCAGTGGGATTAGTTTGGCGACTGACAGAGGTCTGTGGGGAGGGAGTGGGACAGTGGGATTAGTTTGGGGACTGACTCAGGGCTGTGGTGAGAGGTGGGGCAGTGGGATTAGTTTCGTGAATGACAGGGCTACGGGGAGAGAGTGGGGCAATGCGATTAGTTTGGAGACTGACCCAGGGCTGTGGGGAGAGAGTGGGCCAGTGTGATTTGTTTGGGGATTGACACAGGACTGTGGGAGAGAGTGGAACAGTGGGATTAGTTTGGGGACTGACTCAGGGCTGTGGGGAGAGGGTGGGGCAGTGGGATTAGTTTGGGGACTGATAGGGCTATGGGGAGAGAGTGGGAAAGTGGGATTAGTTGGGGGACTGACGCAGGACTGTGGGAGGGAGTGGGACAGTGGGATTAGTTTGGGGACTGACTCAGGGCTGTGGGGAGAGAGTGGGGCAGTGGGATTATGTTGGGTACTGACACAGGGCTGTGGGGAGAGAGTGGGACAGTGGGATTAGTTTGGGGACTGACTCAGGGCTGTGTGGAGAGAGTGGGGCAGTGGGATTATGTTGGGTACTGACACAGGGCTGTGGGGAGAGAGTGGGACAGTGGGATTAGTTTGGGGACTGACTCAGGGCTGTGGGGAGAGAGTGGGGCAGTGGGAATAGGTTGGGGACTGACAGGGCTGTGGGGAGAGAGTGGGGCAGTGCGATTAGTTTGGGGACTGACACAGGGCTGTGGGGAGAGAGTGGGATGGTGGGAATTGTTTGGGGACTGACACAGGACTGTGGGACAGAGTGGGACAGTGGGATCAGTTTGGGCACTGAGTCAGGGCTTTTGGGAGAGAGTGGGGCAGTGGGAATAGGTTGGGGACTGACGGGGCTGTGGGGAGAGAGTGAGGCAGTGGGATTAGTTTTTGGACTGACAGGACTGTGGGAGAGAGTGGGACAGTGGGATTAGTTTGGTGACTGATTCAGGGCTGTGGGGAGAGAGTGGGGCAGTGGGATTAGTTTGGGGACTGACACAGGGCTGTGAGGTGAGAGTGGGACAGTGGAATTAGTTGGGGGACTGACACAGGACTGTGGGAGTGAGTGGGACTGTGGGATTAGTTTGGGGACTGACACAGGGCTGTGAGGTGAGAGTGGGACAGTGGAATTAGTTGGGGGACTGACACAGGACTGTGGGAGTGAGTGGGACTGTGGGATTAGTTTGGGTACTGACTCAGGGCTGTGGGGAGAGAGAAGGGCAGAGGGAATAGGTTGGGGACTGACAGGGCTGTGGGGAGAGAGTGGGGCATTGGGATTTGTTTGGGGACTGACACAGGGCTGTGGGTCAGAGTGGGACAGTAGGATTTGTTTGGGGACTGACACAGGACTGTGGGAGAGAGTGGGATTGTGGGATTAGTTTGGGGACTGGTTTAGGGCTGTGGAGAGAGAGTGGGGCAGTGGCATTAGTTTGGGGACTGACAGGGCTGTGTGGAGAAGTGGGACAGTGGGATTTCTTTGGGGACTGACACAGGACTGCGGGAGAGAGTGGGGCAGTGGGATTAGTTTAGGGACTGACACAGGGCTGTGGGGAGAGAGTGGGACAGTGGAATTAATTTGGGGACTGACCCAGCGCTGTGGGGAGAGATCGGAACAGTGGGATTAGTTTGAGGACTGACACAGGGTAGTGGGGAGAGTGGGACAGTGGGATTAGTTTGGGGACTGACTCAAGGCTGAGGGGAGAGAGTGGGGCAGTGGGATTAGTTTGGGGACTGACAGTGCTGTGGGTCAGAGTGCGACAGTAGGATTTGTTTGGGGACTGACACAGGACTGTCGGAGGGAGTGGGACTGTGGGATTAGTTTGGGGACTGATTTACGGCTGTGGAGAGAGTGTGGGACAGTGGGATTAGTTTGGGGACTGACGGGTGTGGAGAGAGAGTGGGGCAGTGGACTTAGTTTGGGGACTGACACATGGTTGTGGGGCACTGGGATAAGTTTGGGGAATGACACCAGACTTTGGGGAGAGTGGGGGTCAGTGGGATTTATTTGGGGACTGACACAGGGATGTGGGGAGAGTGTGGGGTAGTGGGATTAGTTTGGGGACTGACACAGGGCTGTCGGGAGAGAGTGGGACAGTGGGATTTGTTTGGGGACTGACACAGGACTGTGGGAGAGAGTGGGACTAGTTTGGAGACTGACACAGGGCTGTGGGGAGAGAGTGGGACAGTGCGATTAATTTGCGGACTGTCAGAGGGCTGTGGGGACAGAGTAGGACAGTGGGATTAGTTTTAGGACTGAAACAGGACTATGGGGAGAGAGTGGGACAGTGGGATTAGTTTGAGGACTGACACAGAGCTGTGGGGAGAGATTTGGACATTGGGATTAGTTTGGGGACTGACACAGGACTGTGGGAGAATGTGGGATAGTGGGATTAGTTTGTGGACTGACTCAAGGCTGTGGGGAGAGAGTGGGGCAGTGGGATTAGTTTGGGGACTGACAGTGCTTTGGAGAGAGAGTGGGGCAGTGGGATTAGTTTGGCGACTGACAGAGGTCTGTGGGGAGGGAGTGGGACAGTGGGATTAGTTTGGGGACTGACTCAGGGCTGTGGTGAGAGGGTGGGGCAGTGGGATTAGTTTCGTGACTGACAGGGCTACGAGGAGAGAGTGGGGCAATGCGATTAGTTTGGAGACTGACCCAGGGCTGTGGGGAGAGAGTGGGCCAGTGTGATTTGTTTGGGGACTGACACAGGACTGTGGGAGAGAGTGGAACAGTGGGATTAGTTTGGGGACTGACTCAGGGCTGTGGGGAGAGGGTGGGGCAGTGGGATTAGTTTGGGGACTGACAGGGCTATGGGGAGAGAGTGGGAAAGTGGGATTAGTTGGGGGACCGACGCAGGACTCTGGGAGGGAGTGGGACAGTGGGATTAGTTTCGGGACTGACTCAGGGCTGTGGGGAGAGAGTGGGACAGTGGGATTAGTTTGGGGACTGACTCAGGGCTGTGGGGAGAGAGTGGGGCAGTGGGATTATGTTGGGTACTGACACAGGGCTGTGGGGAGAGAGTGGGACAGTGGGATTAGTTTGGGGACTGACTCAGGGCTGTGGGGAGAGAGTGGGGCAGTGGGAATAGGTTGGGGACTGACAGGGCTGTGGGGAGAGAGTGGGGCAGTGCGATTAGTTTGGGGACTGACACAGGGCTGTGGGGAGAGAGTGGGATGGTGGGAATTGTTTGGCGACTGACACAGGACTGTGGGAGAGTGTGGGACAGTGGGATCAGTTTGGGCACTGAGTCAGGGCTTTTGGGAGAGAGTGGGGCAGTGGGAATAGGTTGGGGACTGACAGGGCTGTGGGGACAGAGTGGGACAGTGGGATTAGTTTGGTGACTGATTCAGGGCTGTGGGGAGAGAGTGGGGCAGTGGGATTAGTTTGGGGACTGACACAGGGCTGTGAGGTGAGAGTGGGACAGTGGAATTAGTTGGGGGACTGACACAGGACTGTGGGAGTGAGAGGGACTGTGGGATTAGTTTGGGGACTGACACAGGGTTGTGGGGCACTGGGATAAGTTTGGGGAATGACACAGGACTTTGGGGAGAGAGTGGAGCAGTGGGATTAATTGGGGACTGACAGTGTGGTGGGGAGAGAGTGGGGTAGTGGGATTAGTTTGGGGACTGACACTGGGCTGTGGGGAGAGAGTGGGACAGTGAGATTTGTTTGGGGACTGACAGAGGACTGTGGGAGAGAGTGGGACAGTGGGATAGGTTTGGTGACTGATTCAGGGCTGTGGGGAGAGAGTGGGGCAGTGCGATTAGTTTGGGGACTGACACAGGGCTGTGGGGAGAGAGTGGGACAGTGGAATTAGTTTGGGGACTGACACAGGGCTGTGGGGAGAGAGTGGGACTGTGGGATTAGTTGGGGGACTGACACAGGACTGTGGGAGGGAGTGGGACAGTGGGATTAGTTTGGGGGCTGACTCAGGGCAGTAGGGAGAGAGTGGGGCAGTGGGATTAGGTTGGGTACTGACACAGGGCTGTGGGGAGAGAGTTGGACAGTCGGATTAGTTTGGGGACTGACTCAGGGCTGTGGGGAGACAGTGGGGCAGTGGGAATAGCTTGGGGACTGACAGGGCTGTGGGGAGAGAGTGGGGCACTGGGATTAGTTTGGGGACTGACACAGGGCTGTGGGGAGAGAGTGGGACATTGGGATTTGTTTGGGGACTGACACAGGACTGTGGGAGAGAGTAGGACTCTGGGATTAGTTTGGGGACTGACTCAGGACTGTGGGGAGAGAGTCGGACTCTGGGATTAGTTTGGGGACTGACTCAGGACTGCTGGGGAGAGAGTGGGCCGGTGGACTAGTTTGGGGACTGACACAGGGCTGTGTGGAGAGTGTGGGGCAGTGGGATTAGTTTGGGGACTGGCACAGGGTTGTGGGGAGAGAGTGGGGCAGTGGGATTAGTTTGGTGACTGACACAGGGCTGTGGGGAGAGAGTGTGGCAGTGGGATTAGTTTGGTGACTGACACAGTGCTGTGGGGAGAAAGCGGGACAGTGGGATTAGTTTCAGGACTGACACAAGGCTGCGGGGAGAGAGCAGGACAGTTTGATTAGTTTGAGGACTGACACAGGGCTGTGGGGAGAGAGTGGGACAGTGCGATTAATTTGGGGACTGTCAAAGGCCTGTGGGGAGAGGGTAGGACAGTGGGATTAGTTTTAGGACTGAAACAGGAATATGGGGAGAGAGTGGGACAGTGGGATTAGTTTGAGGACTGACACAGGGCTGTGGGGAGAGAGTTGGACATTGGGATTAGTTTGGGGACTGATATAGGACTGTGGGAGAATGTGGGATAGTGGGATTAGTTTGGGGACTGACTCAGGGCTGTGGGGAGTGAGTAGGACGGTGGGATTAGTTTGAGGACTGACACAGGGCTGTGGGGAGATAGTGGAGCAGTGGCATTAGTTTGAGGACTGACACAGGGCAGTGGGGAGAGTGGGGCAGTGGGATTAGTTTGGGGACTGACCAGGGCTGTGGGGAGAGAGCGGAACAGTGGGATTAGTTTGAGGAATGACACAGGGCAGTGGGGAAAGTGGGACAGTGGGATTTGTTTGGGAGCTGACACAGGACTGTAGGGAGAGAGTGCGACAGTATGATTAGTTTGGGCACTGACACAGGGCTCTGGTGAGAGAGTGGGACAGTGGGATTAGTTTGGGGACTGACAGGGCTGTGGGGAGAGAGTGGGGCAGCGGAATTAGTTTGGGGACTGACACAGGGCTGTGGGATACTGGGATAAGTTTGGGGAATGACACAGGACTTTGGGGAGAGGGGGACAGTGGAATTTTTTGGGGACTGACACAGGGCTGTGGGGAGAGTGTGGGGCAGTGGGATTAGTTTGGGGAGTGACACAGGGCTGTGGGGAGAGAATGGGACAGTGGGATTTGTTTCGGGACTGACACAGGACTGTGGCAGAAAGTGGGACTGTGGGACTAGTTTGGACACTGACACAGGGTTGGGAGAGAGTGGAGCAGTGGGATTAGTTTGGGGACTGACACAGGGCTGTGGGGAGAGAGCAGGACAGTTTGATTAGTTTGAGGACTGACAGGGCTGTGGGGAGAGAGTGGGACAGTGGAATTAGTTTGGTGACTGACACAGGGCTGTGAGGTGAGAGTGCGACAGTGGAATTAGTTGAGGGACTGACAGAGGACTGTGGGAGGGAGTGGGCCAGTGGGATTAGTTTGGGGACTGACACAGGACTGTGGGAGAGAGTGGAACAGTGGGATTAGTTTGGGGACTGACTCAGGGCTGTGGGGAGAGGGTGGGGCAGTGGGATTAGTTTGGGGACTGATAGGGCTATGGGGAGAGAGTGGGAAAGTGGGATTAGTTGGGGGACTGACGCAGGACTGTGGGAGGGAGTGGGACAGTGGGATTAGTTTGGGGACTGACTCAGGGCTGTGGGGAGAGAGTGGGGCAGTGGGATTATGTTGGGTACTGACACAGGGCTGTGGGGAGAGAGTGGGACAGTGGGATTAGTTTGGGGACTGACTCAGGGCTGTGTGGAGAGAGTGGGGCAGTGGGATTATGTTGGGTACTGACACAGGGCTGTGGGGAGAGAGTGGGACAGTGGGATTAGTTTGGGGACTGACTCAGGGCTGTGGGGAGAGAGTGGGGCAGTGGGAATAGGTTGGGGACTGACAGGGCTGTGGGGAGAGAGTGGGGCAGTGCGATTAGTTTGGGGACTGACACAGGGCTGTGGGGAGAGAGTGGGATGGTGGGAATTGTTTGGGGACTGACACAGGACTGTGGGACAGAGTGGGACAGTGGGATCAGTTTGGGCACTGAGTCAGGGCTTTTGGGAGAGAGTGGGGCAGTGGGAATAGGTTGGGGACTGACGGGGCTGTGGGGAGAGAGTGAGGCAGTGGGATTAGTTTTTGGACTGACAGGACTGTGGGAGAGAGTGGGACAGTGGGATTAGTTTGGTGACTGATTCAGGGCTGTGGGGAGAGAGTGGGGCAGTGGGATTAGTTTGGGGACTGACACAGGGCTGTGAGGTGAGAGTGGGACAGTGGAATTAGTTGGGGGACTGACACAGGACTGTGGGAGTGAGTGGGACTGTGGGATTAGTTTGGGGACTGACACAGGGCTGTGAGGTGAGAGTGGGACAGTGGAATTAGTTGGGGGACTGACACAGGACTGTGGGAGTGAGTGGGACTGTGGGATTAGTTTGGGTACTGACTCAGGGCTGTGGGGAGAGAGAAGGGCAGAGGGAATAGGTTGGGGACTGACAGGGCTGTGGGGAGAGAGTGGGGCATTGGGATTTGTTTGGGGACTGACACAGGGCTGTGGGTCAGAGTGGGACAGTAGGATTTGTTTGGGGACTGACACAGGACTGTGGGAGAGAGTGGGATTGTGGGATTAGTTTGGGGACTGGTTTAGGGCTGTGGAGAGAGAGTGGGGCAGTGGCATTAGTTTGGGGACTGACAGGGCTGTGTGGAGAAGTGGGACAGTGGGATTTCTTTGGGGACTGACACAGGACTGCGGGAGAGAGTGGAGCAGTGGGATTAGTTTAGGGACTGACACAGGGCTGTGGGGAGAGAGTGGGACAGTGGAATTAATTTGGGGACTGACCCAGCGCTGTGGGGAGAGATCGGAACAGTGGGATTAGTTTGAGGACTGACACAGGGTAGTGGGGAGAGTGGGACAGTGGGATTAGTTTGGGGACTGACTCAAGGCTGAGGGGAGAGAGTGGGGCAGTGGGATTAGTTTGGGGACTGACAGTGCTGTGGGTCAGAGTGCGCCAGTAGGATTTGTTTGGGGACTGACACAGGACTGTCGGAGGGAGTGGGACTGTGGGATTAGTTTGGGGACTGATTTACGGCTGTGGAGAGAGAGTGGGACAGTGGGATTAGTTTGGGGACTGACGGGTGTGGAGAGAGAGTGGGGCAGTGGACTTAGTTTGGGGACTGACACATGGTTGTGGGGCACTGGGATAAGTTTGGGGAATGACACCAGACTTTGGGGAGAGTGGGGGTCAGTGGGATTTATTTGGGGACTGACACAGGGATGTGGGGAGAGTGTGGGGTAGTGGGATTAGTTTGGGGACTGACACAGGGCTGTCGGGAGAGAGTGGGACAGTGGGATTTGTTTGGGGACTGACACAGGACTGTGGGAGAGAGTGGGACTAGTTTGGAGACTGACACAGGGCTGTGGGGAGAGAGTGGGACAGTGCGATTAATTTGCGGACTGTCAGAGGGCTGTGGGGACAGAGTAGGACAGTGGGATTAGTTTTAGGACTGAAACAGGACTATGGGGAGAGAGTGGGACAGTGGGATTAGTTTGAGGACTGACACAGAGCTGTGGGGAGAGATTTGGACATTGGGATTAGTTTGGGGACTGACACAGGACTGTGGGAGAATGTGGGATAGTGGGATTAGTTTGTGGACTGACTCAAGGCTGTGGGGAGAGAGTGGGGCAGTGGGATTAGTTTGGGGACTGACAGTGCTTTGGAGAGAGAGTGGGGCAGTGGGATTAGTTTGGCGACTGACAGAGGTCTGTGGGGAGGGAGTGGGACAGTGGGATTAGTTTGGGGACTGACTCAGGGCTGTGGTGAGAGGGTGGGGCAGTGGGATTAGTTTCGTGACTGACAGGGCTACGGGGAGAGAGTGGGGCAATGCGATTAGTTTGGAGACTGACCCAGGGCTGTGGGGAGAGAGTGGGCCAGTGTGATTTGTTTGGGGACTGACACAGGACTGTGGGAGAGAGTGGAACAGTGGGATTAGTTTGGGGACTGACTCAGGGCTGTGGGGAGAGGGTGGGGCAGTGGGATTAGTTTGGGGACTGACAGGGCTATGGGGAGAGAGTGGGAAAGTGGGATTAGTTGGGGGACCGACGCAGGACTCTGGGAGGGAGTGGGACAGTGGGATTAGTTTCGGGACTGACTCAGGGCTGTGGGGAGAGAGTGGGGCAGTGGGATTATGTTGGGTACTGACACAGGGCTGTGGGGAGAGAGTGGGACAGTGGGATTAGTTTGGGGACTGACTCAGGGCTGTGGGGAGAGAGTGGGGCAGTGGGATTATGTTGGGTACTGACACAGGGCTGTGGGGAGAGAGTGGGACAGTGGGATTAGTTTGGGGACTGACTCAGGGCTGTGGGGAGAGAGTGGGGCAGTGGGAATATGTTGGGGACTGACAGGGCTGTGGGGAGAGAGTGGGGCAGTGCGATTAGTTTGGGGACTGACACAGGGCTGTGGGGAGAGAGTGGGATCGTGGGAATTGTTTGGGGACTGACACAGGACTGTGGGAGAGTGTGGGACAGTGGGATCAGTTTGGGCACTGAGTCAGGGCTTTTGGGAGAGAGTGGGGCAGTGGGAATAGGTTGGGGACTGACAGGGCTGTGGGGACAGAGTGGGACAGTGGGATTAGTTTGGTGACTGATTCAGGGCTGTGGGGAGAGAGTGGGGCAGTGGGATTAGTTTGGGGACTGACACAGGGCTGTGAGGTGAGAGTGGGACAGTGGAATTAGTTGGGGGACTGACACAGGACTGTGGGAGTGAGAGGGACTGTGGGATTAGTTTGGGGACTGACACAGGGTTGTGGGGCACTGGGATAAGTTTGGGGAATGACACAGGACTTTGGGGAGAGAGTGGAGCAGTGGGATTAATTGGGGACTGACAGTGTTGTGGGGAGAGAGTGGGGTAGTGGGATTAGTTTGGGGACTGACACTGGGCTGTGGGGAGAGAGTGGGACAGTGAGATTTGTTTGGGGACTGACAGAGGACTGTGGGAGAGAGTGGGACAGTGGGATAGGTTTGGTGACTGATTCAGGGCTGTGGGGAGAGAGTGGGGCAGTGCGATTAGTTTGGGGACTGACACAGGGCTGTGGGGAGAGAGTGGGACAGTGGAATTAGTTTGGGGACTGACACAGGGCTGTGGGGAGAGAGTGGGACTGTGGGATTAGTTGGGGGACTGACACAGGACTGTGGGAGGGAGTGGGACAGTGGGATTAGTTTGGGGGCTGACTCAGGGCAGTGGGGAGAGAGTGGGGCAGTGGGATTAGGTTGGGTACTGACACAGGGCTGTGGGGAGAGAGTTGGACAGTCGGATTTGTTTGGGGACTGACACAGGGCTGTGGGGAGAGAGTGGGACATTGGGATTTGTTTGGGGACTGACACAGGACTGTGGGAGAGAGTAGGACTCTGGGATTAGTTTGGGGACTGACTCAGGACTGTGGGGAGAGAGTCGGACTCTGGGATTAGTTTGGGGACTGACTCAGGACTGCTGTAGAGAGAGTGGGCCGGTGGACTAGTTTGGGGACTGACACAGGGCTGTGTGGAGAGTGTGGGGCAGTGGGATTAGTTTGGAGACTGACACAGGGTTGGGTGAGGGTGGAGCTGTGGGATTAGTTTGGGGACTGGCACAGGGTTGTGGGGAGAGAGTGGGGCAGTGGGATTAGTTTGGTGACTGACACAGGGCTGTGGGGAGAGAGTGTGGCAGTGGGATTAGTTTGGTGACTGACACAGGGCTTGGGGCGAGAGTGGGAGAGTCGAATTAGTTTGGGGACTGACACTGGGCTGTAGGGAGAGAGTGGGACAGTGGGATTTGTTTGGGGACTGACAGAGGACTGTGGGAGAGAGTGGGACAGTGGGATTAGTTTGGTGACTGATTCAGGGCTGTGGGGAGAGAGTCGGGCAGTGGAATTAGTTTGGGGACTGACACAGGGCTGTGGGGAGAGAGTGGGACAGTGGAATTAGTTTGGTGACTGACACAGGGCTGTGAGGTGAGAGTGCGACAGTGGAATTAGTTGGGGGACTGACAGAGGACTGTGGGAGGGAGTGGGACAGTGGGATTAGTTTGGGGACTGACTCAGGGCTGTGGGGAAAGAGTGGGGCAGTGGGATGAGGTTGGGTACTGACACAGGGCTGTGGGGAGAGAGTGGGACAGTGGGATTAGTTTGGGGACAGACTCAGGGCTGTGGGGAGAGAGTGGGGCAGTGGGAAGAGGTTAGGGACTGACAGGGCTGGGGGGAGAGTGTGGGGCAGTGGGATTAGTTTGGGGACTGACAGGACTGTGGGAGAGAGTGGCACTGTGGGACTAGTTTGGAGACTGACGCAAGGTTGGGAGAGAGTGGAGCAGTGGGATTAGTTTGGGGACTGACACAGGGCTGTAGGGAGAGAGTGGGCCAGTGGGATTAGTTTGGGGACTGACATAGGGTTGTGGGGAGAGAGTGGGGCAATAGGATTAGTTTCGGGACTGGCACAGGGCTGCGGGGAGAAAGCGGCACAGTGGGATTAGTTTCAGGACTGACACAAGGCTGCGGGGAGAGAGCAGGACAGTTTGATTAGTTTGAGGACTGACACAGGGCTGTGGGGAGAGAGTGGGACAGTGGGATTAGTTTGAGGACTGACACAGGGCTGTGGGGAGAGAGTGGGACATTGGGATTAGTTTGGGGAATGACACAGGACTGTGGGAGAATGTGGGATAGTGGGATTAGTTTGGGGACTGACTCAGGGCTGTGGGGAGAGAATCGGGCAGTGGGATTAGTTTGGGGACTGACAGTGTTGTGGGGAGAGAGTGGGGCAGTGGGATTAGTTTGGCGACTAACACAGGTCTGTGGGGAAAGAGTGGGACAGTGGGATTAGTTTGGGGTCTGACACAGGGCTGTGGGGAGAGAGTGGGATAGTGGGAATTGTTTCGGGACTGACAGGGCTGTGGGGAGAGAGTGGGGCAGCAGAATTAGTTTGGGGACTGACACAGGGCTGTGGGGCACTGGGATAAGTTTGAGGAATGACGCAGGACTTTGGGGAGAGAGGGGGACAGTGGGATTTTTTTGGGGACTGACACAGGGCTGTGGGGAGAAAGCGGGACAGTGGGAATAGTTTCAGGACTGACACAGGTCTCTGGGGATAGAGCGGGACAGTGGCATTAGTTTGAGGACTGACACAAGGCTGTGGGGAGAGAGCAGGACAGTTTGATTAGTTTGAGCACTGATACAGGGCTGTGGGGAGAGAGTGGAACAGTGGGATTAGTTTGAAGTCTGACACAGGGCAGTGGGGAGAGTGGGACAGTGGGATTAGTTTGGGAGCTGACACAGGACTTTAGGGAGTGAGTGCGACAGTATGATTAGTTTGGGCACTGACACAGGGCTCTGGTGAGAGAGTGGGACAGTGGGATTAGTTTGGGGACTGACAGAGCTGTGGGGAGAGAGTGGGGCAGCGGAATTAGTTTGGGGACTGACACAGGGCTGTGGGGCACTGGGATAAGTTTGGGGAATGACACAGGACTTTAGGGAGAGATGGGGACAGTGGGATATTTTGAAGACTGACACAGGGCTGTGTGGAGAGTGTGGGGCAGTGGGATTAGTTTGGGGACTGACACAGGGCTGTGGGGAGAGAGTGGGGCAGTGGGATTTCTTTGAGGACTGACACAGCGCTCTGGGGTGCGAGGGGGCAGGTGGATTAGTTTGTGGACTGAAACAGGACTGTGAGAGAGAGTGGGACTGTGGGATTAGTTTGGAGACTGACACAGGGTTGAGATAGAGTGGAGCAGTGGGATTAGTTTTGGGACTGACACAGGGCTGTGGTGAGTGAGAGGGGCAGTGGGAATAGGTTGGGGACTGACAGGGCTGTGGGGAGAGAGTGGGGCAGTGCGATTAGTTTGGGGACTGGCACAGGATCATGGGGAGAGAGTGGGGCAATGGGATTAGTTTGGGGACTGACACAGTGCTGTGGGGAGAAAGCGGGACAGAGGGATCAGTTTCAGGACTGATACAAGGCTGCGGGGAGAGAGCAGGACAGTTTGATTAGTTTGAGGACTGACACAGGGCTGTGGGGAGAGAGTGGGACAGTGCGATTAATTTGGGGACTGTCAAAGGCCTGTGGGGAGAGGGTAGGACAGTGGGATTAGTTTTAGGACTGAAACAGGAATATGGGGAGAGAGTGGGACAGTGGGATTAGTTTGAGGACTGACACAGGGCTGTGGGGAGAGAGTTGGACATTGGGATTAGTTTGGGGACTGATATAGGACTGTGGGAGAATGTGGGATAGTGGGATTAGTTTGGGGACTGACTCAGGGCTGTGGGGAGTGAGTAGGACGGTGGGATTAGTTTGAGGACTGACACAGGGCTGTGGGGAGATAGTGGAGCAGTGGCATTAGTTTGAGGACTGACACAGGGCAGTGGGGAGAGTGGGGCAGTGGGATTAGTTTGGGGACTGACCAGGGCTGTGGGGAGAGAGCGGAACAGTGGGATTAGTTTGAGGAATGACACAGGGCAGTGGGGAGAGTGGGACAGTGGGATTTGTTTGGGAGCTGACACAGGACTGTAGGGAGAGAGTGCGACAGTATGATTAGTTTGGGCACTGACACAGGGCTCTGGTGAGAGAGTGGGACAGTGGGATTAGTTTGGGGACTGACAGGGCTGTGGGGAGAGAGTGGGGCAGCGGAATTAGTTTGGGGACTGACACAGGGCTGTGGGGTACTGGGATAAGTTTGGGGAATGACACAGGACTTTGGGGAGAGGGGGACAGTGGGATTTTTTGGGGACTGACACAGGGCTGTGGGGAGAGTGTGGGGCAGTGGGATTAGTTTGGGGAGTGACACAGGGCTGTGGGGAGAGAATGGGACAGTGGGATTTGTTTCGGGACTGACACAGGACTGTGGGGAGAGAGGGCGACAGTGGGATTAGTTTGGGGACAGACTCAGGGCTGTGGGGAGAGAGTGGGGCAGTGGGAAGAGGTTAGGGACTGACAGGGCTGGGGGGAGAGTGTGGGGCAGTGGGATTAGTTTGGGGACTGACAGGACTGTGGGAGAGAGTGGGACTGTGGGACTAGTTTGGAGACTGACGCAAGGTTGGGAGAGAGTGGAGCAGTGGGATTAGTTTGGGGACTGACACAGGGCTGTAGGGAGAGAGTGGGCCAGTGGGATTAGTTTGGGGACTGACATAGGGTTGTGGGGAGAGAGTGGGGCAATAGGATTAGTTTCGGGACTGGCACAGGGCTGCGGGGAGAAAGCGGCACAGTGGGATTAGTTTCAGGACTGACACAAGGCTGCGGGGAGAGAGCAGGACAGTTTGATTAGTTTGAGGACTGACACAGGGCTGTGGGGAGAGAGTGGGACAGTGGGATTAGTTTGAGGACTGACACAGGGCTGTGGGGAGAGAGTGGGACATTGGGATTAGTTTGGGGAATGACACAGGACTGTGGGAGAATGTGGGATAGTGGGATTAGTTTGGGGACTGACTCAGGGCTGTGGGGAGAGAGTCGGGCAGTGGGATTAGTTTGGGGACTGACAGTGTTGTGGGGAGAGAGTTGGGCAGTGGGATTAGTTTGGCGACTAACACAGGTCTGTGGGGAGAGAGCGGGACAGTGGGATTAGTTTGGGGTCTGACACAGGGCTGTGGGGAGAGAGTGGGATAGTGGGAATTGTTTCGGGACTGACAGGGCTGTGGGGAGAGAGTGGGGCAGCAGAATTAGTTTGGGGACTGACACAGGGCTGTGGGGCACTGGGATAAGTTTGAGGAATGACGCAGGACTTTGGGGAGAGAGGGGGACAGTGGGATTTTTTTGGGGACTGACACAGGGCTGTGGGGAGAAAGCGGGACAGTGGGAATAGTTTCAGGACTGACACAGGTCTCTGGGGATAGAGCGGGACAGTGGCATTAGTTTGAGGACTGACAGAAGGCTGTGGGGAGAGAGCAGGACAGTTTGATTAGTTTGAGCACTGATACAGGGCTGTGGGGAGAGAGTGGTACAGTGCATTTACTTTGGGGACTGTCACAAGGCTGTGGGGAAAGAGTAGGACAGTGGGATTAGTTTGAGGGCTGACACAGGGCTGTGGGGAGATAGTGGAGCAGTGGGATTAGTTTGAGGATTGATACAGGGCTGTGGCGAGAGAGTGGGACAGTGGGATTAGTTTGGGGACTGACACAGGGCTGTGGGGAGAGAGTGGGATAGTGGGAATTCTTTGGGGACTGACACAGGACTGTGGGGAGAAAGCGGGACAGTGGGATTAGTTTCACGACTGACACAAGGCTGCGGGGAGAGAGCAGGACAGTTTGATTAGTTTGAGGACTGACACGGCTGTGGGGAGAGAGTGGGACAGTGGGATTAGTTTGAGGACTGACACAGGGCAGTGGGGAGAGTGGGACAGTGGGATTAGTTTGGGAGCTGACACAGGACTGTAGGGAGAGAGTGCGACAGTATGATTAGTTTGGGCACTGACACAGGGCTCTGGTGAGAGAGTGGGTCAGTGGGATTAGTTTCAGGACTGACACAGGGCTGCGGGGAGAGAGCAGGACAGTTTGATTAGTTTGAGGACTGACACAGGGCTGTGGGGAGAGAGTGGGGCAGTGGGATTAGTTTGGGGACTGACCCAGGGCTGTGGGGAGAGAGTGGAACAGTGGGATTAGTTTGAAGTCTGACACAGGGCAGTGGGGAGAGTGGGACAGTGGGATTAGTTTGGGAGCTGACACAGGACTTTAGGGAGTGAGTGCGACAGTATGATTAGTTTGGGCACTGACACAGGGCTCTGGTGAGAGAGTGGGACAGTGGGATTAGTTTGGGGACTGACAGAGCTGTGGGGAGAGAGTGGGGCAGCGGAATTAGTTTGGGGACTGACACAGGGCTGTGGGGCACTGGGATAAGTTTGGGGAATGACACAGGACTTTAGGGAGAGATGGGGACAGTGGGATATTTTGAAGACTGACACAGGGCTGTGTGGAGAGTGTGGGGCAGTGGGATTAGTTTGGGGACTGACACAGGGCTGTGGGGAGAGAGTGGGGCAGTGGGATTTCTTTGAGGACTGACACAGCGCTCTGGGGTGCGAGGGGGCAGGTGGATTAGTTTGTGGACTGAAACAGGACTGTGAGAGAGAGTGGGACTGTGGGATTAGTTTGGAGACTGACACAGGGTTGAGATAGAGTGGAGCAGTGGGATTAGTTTGGGGACTGACACAGGGCTGTGGTGAGTGAGAGGGGCAGTGGGAATAGGTTGGGGACTGACAGGGCTGTGGGGAGAGAGTGGGGCAGTGCGATTAGTTTGGGGACTGGCACAGGATCATGGGGAGAGAGTGGGGCAATGGGATTAGTTTGGGGACTGACACAGTGCTGTGGGGAGAAAGCGGGACAGTGGGATTAGTTTCAGGACTGACACAAGGCTGCGGGGAGAGAGCAGGACAGTTTGATTAGTTTGAGGACTGACACAGGGCTGTGGGGAGAGAGTGGGACAGTGCGATTAATTTGGGGACTGTCAAAGGCCTGTGGGGAGAGGGTAGGACAGTGGGATTAGTTTTAGGACTGAAACAGGAATATGGGGAGAGAGTGGGACAGTGGGATTAGTTTGAGGACTGACACAGGGCTGTGGGGAGAGAGTTGGACATTGGGATTAGTTTGGGGACTGATATAGGACTGTGGGAGAATGTGGGATAGTGGGATTAGTTTGGGGACTGACTCAGGGCTGTGGGGAGTGAGTAGGACGGTGGGATTAGTTTGAGGACTGACACAGGGCTGTGGGGAGATAGTGGAGCAGTGGCATTAGTTTGAGGACTGACACAGGGCAGTGGGGAGAGTGGGGCAGTGGGATTAGTTTGGGGACTGACCAGGGCTGTGGGTAGAGAGCGGAACAGTGGGATTAGTTTGAGGAATGACACAGGGCAGTGGGGAAAGTGGGACAGTGGGATTTGTTTGGGAGCTGACACAGGACTGTAGGGAGAGAGTGCGACAGTATGATTAGTTTGGGCACTGACACAGGGCTCTGGTGAGAGAGTGGGACAGTGGGATTAGTTTGGGGACTGACAGGGCTGTGGGGAGAGAGTGGGGCAGCGGAATTAGTTTGGGGACTGACACAGGGCTGTGGGGTACTGGGATAAGTTTGGGGAATGACACAGGACTTTGGGGAGAGGGGGACAGTGGGATTTTTTGGGGACTGACACAGGGCTGTGGGGAGAGTGTGGGGCAGTGGGATTAGTTTGGGGAGTGACACAGGGCTGTGGGGAGAGAATGGGACAGTGGGATTTGTTTCGGGACTGACACAGGACTGTGGCAGAAAGTGGGACTGTGGGACTAGTTTGGACACTGACACAGGGTTGGGAGAGAGTGGAGCAGTGGGATTAGTTTGGGGACTGACACAGGGCTGTGGGGAGAGAGCAGGACAGTTTGATTAGTTTGAGGACTGACAGGGCTGTGGGGAGAGAGTGCGACAGTGGGATTAGTTTGGGGACAGACTCAGGGCTGTGGGGAGAGAGTGGGGCAGTGGGAAGAGGTTAGGGACTGACAGGGCTGGGGGGAGAGTGTGGGGCAGTGGGATTAGTTTGGGGACTGACAGGACTGTGGGAGAGAGTGGGACTGTGGGACTAGTTTGGAGACTGACGCAAGGTTGGGAGAGAGTGGAGCAGTGGGATTAGTTTGGGGACTGACACAGGGCTGTAGGGAGAGAGTGGGCCAGTGGGATTAGTTTGGGGACTGACATAGGGTTGTGGGGAGAGAGTGGGGCAATAGGATTAGTTTCGGGACTGGCACAGGGCTGCGGGGAGAAAGCGGCACAGTGGGATTAGTTTCAGGACTGACACAAGGCTGCGGGGAGAGAGCAGGACAGTTTGATTAGTTTGAGGACTGACACAGGGCTGTGGGGAGAGAGTGGGACAGTGGGATTAGTTTGAGGACTGACACAGGGCTGTGGGGAGAGAGTGGGACATTGGGATTAGTTTGGGGAATGACACAGGACTGTGGGAGAATGTGGGATAGTGGGATTAGTTTGGGGACTGACTCAGGGCTGTGGGGAGAGAGTCGGGCAGTGGGATTAGTTTGGGGACTGACAGTGTTGTGGGGAGAGAGTTGGGCAGTGGGATTAGTTTGGCGACTAACACAGGTCTGTGGGGAGAGAGTGGGACAGTGGGATTAGTTTGGGGTCTGACACAGGGCTGTGGGGAGAGAGTGGGATAGTGGGAATTGTTTCGGGACTGACAGGGCTGTGGGGAGAGAGTGGGGCAGCAGAATTAGTTTGGGGACTGACACAGGGCTGTGGGGCACTGGGATAAGTTTGAGGAATGACGCAGGACTTTGGGGAGAGAGGGGGACAGTGGGATTTTTTTGGAGACTGACACAGGGCTGTGGGGAGAAAGCGGGACAGTGGGAATAGTTTCAGGACTGACACAGATCTCTGGGGATAGAGCGGGACAGTGGCATTAGTTTGAGGACTGACAGAAGGCTGTGGGGAGAGAGCAGGACAGTTTGATTAGTTTGAGCACTGATACAGGGCTGTGGGGAGAGAGTGGTACAGTGCATTTACTTTGGGGACTGTCACAAGGCTGTGGGGAAAGAGTAGGACAGTGGGATTAGTTTGAGGGCTGACACAGGGCTGTGGGGAGATAGTGGAGCAGTGGGATTAGTTTGAGGATTGATACAGGGCTGTGGCGAGAGAGTGGGACAGTGGGATTAGTTTGGGGACTGACACAGGGCTGTGGGGAGAGAGTGGGATAGTGGGAATTCTTTGGGGACTGACACAGGACTGTGGGGAGAAAGCGGGACAGTGGGATTAGTTTCACGACTGACACAAGGCTGCGGGGAGAGAGCAGGACAGTTTGATTAGTTTGAGGACTGACACGGCTGTGGGGAGAGAGTGGGACAGTGGGATTAGTTTGAGGACTGACACAGGGCAGTGGGGAGAGTGGGACAGTGGGATTAGTTTGGGAGCTGACACAGGACTGTAGGGAGAGAGTGCGACAGTATGATTAGTTTGGGCACTGACACAGGGCTCTGGTGAGAGAGTGGGTCAGTGGGATTAGTTTCAGGACTGACACAGGGCTGCGGGGAGAGAGCAGGACAGTTTGATTAGTTTGAGGACTGACACAGGGCTGTGGGGAGAGAGTAGGACAGTGGGATAGTTTTAGTACTGAAACAGGACTATGGGGAGAGAGTGGGACAGTGGGATTAGTTTGGGGACTGACACAGGGCTGTGGGGAGGGGGTGGGGCAGTGGGATTAATTGGGTACTGACACAGGGCTCTGGGGAGAGAGTGGGACAGTGGGATTTGTTTGGGGACTGACACAAGGCTGCGGGGAGAGAGCAGGACAGTCTGATTAGTTTGAGGACTGACACGGCTGTGGGGAGAGAGTGGGACAGTGGGATTAGTTTGAGGACTGACACAGGGCTGTGGGGAGAGAGTTGGACATTGGGATTAGTTTGGGGACTGGCACAGGACTGTGGGAGAATGTGGGATAGTGGGATTAGTTTGGGGACTGACTCAGGGCTGTGGGGAGAGAGTCGGGCAGTGGGATTAGTTTGGGGACTGACAGTGTTGTGGGGAGAGAGTGGGGCAGTGGGATTAGTTTGGCGACTAACACAGGGCTGTGGGGAGAGAGTGGGGCAGAGGGATTAGTTTGGGGACTGACACAGGGCTGTGGGGAGAGAGTGGGGCAGTGGGATTAGTTTGGGGACTGACCCAGGGCTGTGGGGAGAGAGTGGAACAGTGGGATTAGTTTGAAGTCTGACACAGGGCAGTGGGGAGAGTGGGACAGTGGGATTAGTTTGGGAGCTGACACAGGACTTTAGGGAGTGAGTGCGACAGTATGATTAGTTTGGGCACTGACACAGGGCTCTGGTGAGAGAGTGGGACAGTGGGATTAGTTTGGGGACTGACAGAGCTGTGGGGAGAGAGTGGGGCAGCGGAATTAGTTTGGGGACTGACACAGGGCTGTGGGGCACTGGGATAAGTTTGGGGAATGACACAGGACTTTAGGGAGAGATGGGGACAGTGGGATATTTTTAAGACTGACACAGGGCTGTGTGGAGAGTGTGGGGCAGTGGGATTAGTTTGGGGACTGACACAGGGCTGTGGGGAGAGAGTGGGGCAGTGGGATTTCTTTGAGGACTGACACTGCGCTCTGGGGTGCGAGGGGGCAGGTGGATTAGTTTGTGGACTGAAACAGGACTGTGAGAGAGAGTGGGACTGTGGGATTAGTTTGGAGACTGACACAGGGTTGAGATAGAGTGGAGCAGTGGGATTAGTTTGGGGACTGACACAGGGCTGTGGTGAGTGAGAGGGGCAGTGGGAATAGGTTGGGGACTGACAGGGCTGTGGGGAGAGAGTGGGGCAGTGCGATTAGTTTGGGGACTGGCACAGGATCATGGGGAGAGAGTGGGGCAATGGGATTAGTTTGGGGACTGACAGTGCTGTGGGGAGAAAGCGGGACAGTGGGATTAGTTTCAGGACTGACACAAGGCTGCGGGGAGAGAGCAGGACAGTTTGATTAGTTTGAGGACTGACACAGGGCTGTGGGGAGAGAGTGGGACAGTGCGATTAATTTGGGGACTGTCAAAGGCCTGTGGGGAGAGGGTAGGACAGTGGGATTAGTTTTAGGACTGAAACAGGAATATGGGGAGAGAGTGGGACAGTGGGATTAGTTTGAGGACTGACACAGGGCTGTGGGGAGAGAGTTTTACATTGGGATTAGTTTGGGGACTGATATAGGACTGTGGGAGAATGTGGGATAGTGGGATTAGTTTGGGGACTGACTCAGGGCTGTGGGGAGTGAGTAGGACGGTGGGATTAGTTTGAGGACTGACACAGGGCTGTGGGGAGATAGTGGAGCAGTGGCATTAGTTTGAGGACTGACACAGGGCAGTGGGGAGAGTGGGGCAGTGGGATTAGTTTGGGGACTGACCAGGGCTGTGGGGAGAGAGCGGAACAGTGGGATTAGTTTGAGGAATGACACAGGGCAGTGGGGAGAGTGGGACAGTGGGATTTGTTTGGGAGCTGACACAGGACTGTAGGGAGAGAGTGCGACAGTATGATTAGTTTGGGCACTGACACAGGGCTCTGGTGAGAGAGTGGGACAGTGGGATTAGTTTGGGGACTGACAGGGCTGTGGGGAGAGAGTGGGGCAGCGGAATTAGTTTGGGGACTGACACAGGGCTGTGGGGTACTGGGATAAGTTTGGGGAATGACACAGGACTTTGGGGAGAGGGGGACAGTGGGATTTTTTGGGGACTGACACAGGGCTGTGGGGAGAGTGTGGGGCAGTGGGATTAGTTTGAGGACTGACACAGGGCTGTGGGGAGAGAGTTGGACATTGGGATTAGTTTGGGGACTGACACAGGACTGTGGGAGAATGTGGGATAGTGGGATTAGTTTGGGGACTGACTCAGAGCTGTGGGGAGAGAGTCGGGCAGTGGGGTTAGTTTGGGGACTGACAGTATTGTGGGGAGAGAGTGGGGCAGTGGGATTAGTTTGGGGAGTGACACAGGGCTGTGGGGAGAGAATGGGACAGTGGGATTTGTTTCGGGACTGACACAGGACTGTGGCAGAAAGTGGGACTGTGGGACTAGTTTGGACACTGACACAGGGTTGGGAGAGAGTGGAGCAGTGGGATTAGTTTGGGGACTGACACAGGGCTGTGGGGAGAGAGCAGGACAGTTTGATTAGTTTGAGGACTGACAGGGCTGTGGGGAGAGAGTGCGACAGTGGGATTAGTTTGGGGACAGACTCAGGGCTGTGGGGAGAGAGTGGGGCAGTGGGAAGAGGTTAGGGACTGACAGGGCTGGGGGGAGAGTGTGGGGCAGTGGGATTAGTTTGGGGACTGACAGGACTGTGGGAGAGAGTGGGACTGTGGGACTAGTTTGGAGACTGACGCAAGGTTGGGAGAGAGTGGAGCAGTGGGATTAGTTTGGGGACTGACACAGGGCTGTAGGGAGAGAGTGGGCCAGTGGGATTAGTTTGGGGACTGACATAGGGTTGTGGGGAGAGAGTGGGGCAATAGGATTAGTTTCGGGACTGGCACAGGGCTGCGGGGAGAAAGCGGCACAGTGGGATTAGTTTCAGGACTGACACAAGGCTGCGGGGAGAGAGCAGGACAGTTTGATTAGTTTGAGGACTGACACAGGGCTGTGGGGAGAGAGTGGGACAGTGGGATTAGTTTGAGGACTGACACAGGGCTGTGGGGAGAGAGTGGGACATTGGGATTAGTTTGGGGAATGACACAGGACTGTGGGAGAATGTGGGATAGTGGGATTAGTTTGGGGACTGACTCAGGGCTGTGGGGAGAGAGTCGGGCAGTGGGATTAGTTTGGGGACTGACAGTGTTGTGGGGAGAGAGTTGGGCAGTGGGATTAGTTTGGCGACTAACACAGGTCTGTGGGGAGAGAGTGGGACAGTGGGATTAGTTTGGGGTCTGACACAGGGCTGTGGGGAGAGAGTGGGATAGTGGGAATTGTTTCGGGACTGACAGGGCTGTGGGGAGAGAGTGGGGCAGCAGAATTAGTTTGGGGACTGACACAGGGCTGTGGGGCACTGGGATAAGTTTGAGGAATGACGCAGGACTTTGGGGAGAGAGGGGGACAGTGGGATTTTTTTGGAGACTGACACAGGGCTGTGGGGAGAAAGCGGGACAGTGGGAATAGTTTCAGGACTGACACAGATCTCTGGGGATAGAGCGGGACAGTGGCATTAGTTTGAGGACTGACAGAAGGCTGTGGGGAGAGAGCAGGACAGTTTGATTAGTTTGAGCACTGATACAGGGCTGTGGGGAGAGAGTGGTACAGTGCATTTACTTTGGGGACTGTCACAAGGCTGTGGGGAAAGAGTAGGACAGTGGGATTAGTTTGAGGGCTGACACAGGGCTGTGGGGAGATAGTGGAGCAGTGGGATTAGTTTGAGGATTGATACAGGGCTGTGGCGAGAGAGTGGGACAGTGGGATTAGTTTGGGGACTGACACAGGGCTGTGGGGAGAGAGTGGGATAGTGGGAATTCTTTGGGGACTGACACAGGACTGTGGGGAGAAAGCGGGACAGTGGGATTAGTTTCACGACTGACACAAGGCTGCGGGGAGAGAGCAGGACAGTTTGATTAGTTTGAGGACTGACACAGGGCAGTGGGGAGAGTGGGACAGTGGGATTAGTTTGGGAGCTGACACAGGACTGTAGGGAGAGAGTGCGACAGTATGATTAGTTTGGGCACTGACACAGGGCTCTGGTGAGAGAGTGGGTCAGTGGGATTAGTTTCAGGACTGACACAGGGCTGCGGGGAGAGAGCAGGACAGTTTGATTAGTTTGAGGACTGACACAGGGCTGTGGGGAGAGAGTGGGACAGTGCGATTAATTTGGAGACTGTCACAGGGCTGTGGGGAGAGAGTAGGACAGTGGGATAGTTTTAGTACTGAAACAGGACTATGGGGAGAGAGTGGGACAGTGGGATTAGTTTGGGGACTGACACAGGGCTGTGGGGAGGGGGTGGGGCAGTGGGATTAATTGGGTACTGACACAGGGCTCTGGGGAGAGAGTGGGACAGTGGGATTTGTTTGGGGACTGACACAAGGCTGCGGGGAGAGAGCAGGACAGTCTGATTAGTTTGAGGACTGACAAGGCTGTGGGGAGAGAGTGGGACAGTGGGATTAGTTTGAGGACTGACACAGGGCTGTGGGGAGAGAGTTGGACATTGGGATTAGTTTGGGGACTGGCACAGGACTGTGGGAGAATGTGGGATAGTGGGATTAGTCTGGGGACTGACTCAGGGCTGTGGGGAGAGAGTCGGGCAGCGGGATTAGTTTGGGGACTGACAGTGTTGTGGGGAGAGAGTGGGGCAGTGGGATTAGTTTGGCGACTAACACAGGGCTGTGGGGAGAGAGTGGGGCAGAGGGATTAGTTTGGGGACTGACACAGGGCTGTGGGGAGAGAGTGGGGCAGTGGGATTAGTTTGGGGACTGACCCAGGGCTGTGGGGAGAGAGTGGAACAGTGGGATTAGTTTGAAGTCTGACACAGGGCAGTGGGGAGAGTGGGACAGTGGGATTAGTTTGGGAGCTGACACAGGACTTTAGGGAGTGAGTGCGACAGTATGATTAGTTTGGGCACTGACACAGGGCTCTGGTGAGAGAGTGGGACAGTGGGATTAGTTTGGGGACTGACAGAGCTGTGGGGAGAGAGTGGGGCAGCGGAATTAGTTTGGGGACTGACACAGGGCTGTGGGGCACTGGGATAAGTTTGGGGAATGACACAGGACTTTAGGGAGAGATGGGGACAGTGGGATATTTTGAAGACTGACACAGGGCTGTGTGGAGAGTGTGGGGCAGTGGGATTAGTTTGGGGACTGACACAGGGCTGTGGGGAGAGAGTGGGGCAGTGGGATTTCTTTGAGGACTGACACAGCGCTCTGGGGTGCGAGGGGGCAGGTGGATTAGTTTGTGGACTGAAACAGGACTGTGAGAGAGAGTGGGACTGTGGGATTAGTTTGGAGACTGACACAGGGTTGAGATAGAGTGGAGCAGTGGGATTAGTTTGGGGACTGACACAGGGCTGTGGTGAGTGAGAGGGGCAGTGGGAATAGGTTGGGGACTGACAGGGCTGTGGGGAGAGAGTGGGGCAGTGCGATTAGTTTGGGGACTGGCACAGGATCATGGGGAGAGAGTGGGGCAATGGGATTAGTTTGGGGACTGACACAGTGCTGTGGGGAGAAAGCGGGACAGTGGGATTAGTTTCAGGACTGACACAAGGCTGCGGGGAGAGAGCAGGACAGTTTGATTAGTTTGAGGACTGACACAGGGCTGTGGGGAGAGAGTGGGACAGTGCGATTAATTTGGGGACTGTCAAAGGCCTGTGGGGAGAGGGTAGGACAGTGGGATTAGTTTTAGGACTGAAACAGGAATATGGGGAGAGAGTGGGACAGTGGGATTAGTTTGAGGACTGACACAGGGCTGTGGGGAGAGAGTTGGACATTGGGATTAGTTTGGGGACTGATATAGGACTGTGGGAGAATGTGGGATAGTGGGATTAGTTTGGGGACTGACTCAGGGCTGTGGGGAGTGAGTAGGACGGTGGGATTAGTTTGAGGACTGACACAGGGCTGTGGGGAGATAGTGGAGCAGTGGCATTAGTTTGAGGACTGACACAGGGCAGTGGGGAGAGTGGGGCAGTGGGATTAGTTTGGGGACTGACCAGGGCTGTGGGGAGAGAGCGGAACAGTGGGATTAGTTTGAGGAATGACACAGGGCAGTGGGGAGAGTGGGACAGTGGGATTTGTTTGGGAGCTGACACAGGACTGTAGGGAGAGAGTGCGACAGTATGATTAGTTTGGGCACTGACACAGGGCTCTGGTGAGAGAGTGGGACAGTGGGATTAGTTTGGGGACTGACAGGGCTGTGGGGAGAGAGTGGGGCAGCGGAATTAGTTTGGGGACTGACACAGGGCTGTGGGGTACTGGGATAAGTTTGGGGAATGACACAGGACTTTGGGGAGAGGGGGACAGTGGGATTTTTTGGGGACTGACACAGGGCTGTGGGGAGAGTGTGGGGCAGTGGGATTAGTTTGAGGACTGACACAGGGCTGTGGGGAGAGAGTTGGACATTGGGATTAGTTTGGGGACTGACACAGGACTGTGGGAGAATGTGGGATGGTGGGATTAGTTTGGGGACTGACTCAGAGCTGTGGGGAGAGAGTCGGGCAGTGGGGTTAGTTTGGGGACTGACAGTATTGTGGGGAGAGAGTGGGGCAGTGGGATTAGTTTGGCGACTAACACAGGTCTGTGGGGAGAGAGTGGGACAGTGGGATTTATTTGGGGACTGACACAGGACTGTGGGATAGAGTGCGACAATGCGATTAGTTTGAGGACTGAAACAGGGCTGTGGGTAGAGAGTGGAGCAGTGGCATTAGTTTGAGGACTGACACAGGGCTGTGGGGAGAGAGTGGGACAGTGGGATTAGTTTGGGGTCTGACACAGGGCTGTGGGGAGAGAGTGGGATAGTGGGAATTGTTTGGGGACTGACACAGGACTGTGGGAGAGGGTGGGACAGTGGGATCAGTTTGGGCACTGACTCACGGCTGTGGGGAGAGAGTGGGGCAGTGGGATTAGTTTGGGGACTGACACAGGGCTTGGGGCAAGAGTGGGAGAGTCGAATTAGTTTGCGGACTGACACTGGGCTGTGGGGAGAGAGTGGGACAGTGGGATTAGTTTGGTGACTGATTCAGGGCTGTGGGGAGAGAGTGGGGCAGTGGGACTAGTTTGGGGACTGACACAGGGCTGTGGGGAGAGAGTGGGACAGTGGAATTAGTTTAGGGACTGACACAGGGCTGTGGGGAGAGAGTGGGACAGTGGGATTAGTTGGGGGACCGACGCAGGACTGTGGGAGGGAGTGGGACAGTGGGATTAGTTTGGGGACTGACCCAGGGCTGTGTGGAGAGAGTGGGGCAGTGTGATTAGGTTGGGTACTGACACAGGGTGGTGGGGAGAGAGTGGGACAGTGGAATTATTTTGGGGACTGACAGGGCTGTGGGGAGAGAGTGGGGCAATGGGATTAGTTCGGGGACTGACACAGGGCTGTGGGGAGAGGGTGGGATAGTGGGAATTGTTTGGGGACTGACTCAGGGCTGTGGGGAGAGAGTGGGGCAGTAGGAATAGGTTGGGGACTGACAGGGCTGTGGGGAGAGAGTGGGGCAGTGGGATTAGTTTGTGGACTGACACAGGGCTGTGGGGAGAGAGTGGGACAGTGGGATTTGTTTGGGGACTGACACAGGACAGTGGGAGAGAGTTGGACTATGGGATTAGTTTGGGGACTGACACAGAGATGTGTGGAGAGAGTGGGGCAGAGGGATTAGTTTGGGGACTGACCCAGGGCTGTGGGGAGAGAGTGGGGCAGTGGTATTAGTTTGGGGACTGACCCCGGGCTGTGGGGAGAGAGTGGAACAGTGGGATTAGTTTGAAGACTGACACAGGGCAGACGGGAGAGTGGGATATTGGGATTAGTTTGGGAGCTGACACAGGACTGTAGGGAGAGAGTGCGACAGTATGATTAGTTTGGGCACTGACACAGGGCTCTGGTGAGAGAGTGGGACAGTGGGATTAGTTTGGGGACTGACAGGGCTGTGGGGAGAGAGTGGGGCTGCGGAATTAGTTTGGGGACCGACACAGGGCTGTGGGGCACTGGGATAAGTTTGGGGAATGACACAGGACTTTGGGGAGAGACGGGGACAGTGGGATTTTTTGGGGACTGACACAGGGCTGTGGGGAGAGTGTGGGGCAGTGGGATTAGTTTGGGGAGTGACACAGGGCTGTGGGGAGAGAATGGGACAGTGGGATTTGTTTCGGGACTGACACAGGACTGTGGGAGAAAGTTGACTGTGGGACTAGTTTGGAGACTGACACAGGGTTGGGAGAGAGTGGAGCAGTGGGATTAGTTTGGGGACTGACACAGGGCTGTGGGGAGAGAGCAGGAGAGTTTGATTAGTTTGAGGACTGACACGGCTGTGGGGAGAGAGTGGGACAGTGGGATTAGTTTGAGGACTGACACAGGGCTGTGGGGAGAGAGTTGGACATTGGGATTAGTTTGCGGACTGACACAGGACTGTGGGAGAATGTGGGATAGTGGGATTAGTTTGGGGACTGACTCAGGGCTGTGGGGAGAGAGTCGGGCTGTGGGATTAGTTTGGGGACTGACAGTGTTGTGGGGAGTGAGTGGGGCAGTGGGATTAGTTTGGCGACTAACACAGGTCTGTGGGGACAGAGTGGGACAGTGGGATTTGTTTGGGGACTGACACAGGACTGTGGGATAGAGTGCGACAGTGCGATTAGTTTTAGGACTGAAACAGGGCTGTGGGGAGAGAGTGGGACAGTGGTATTAGTTTGGGGACTGACGGCTGTGGGGAGAGAGTGGGACAGTGGGATTAGTTTAGGGACTGACACAAGGCTCTGGGGAGAGAGTGGGACAGTAGGATTAGTTTGGGGACTGACACAGGACTGTGGGAGGGAGTGGGACAGTGGGATTAGTTTGGGGACTGACTCAGGGCTGTGGGGAGAGAGTGGGGCAGTGGAATTAGTTTGGGGACTGACACAGGACTGTGGGAGGGAGTGGGACAGTGGGATTAGTTTGGGGACTGACACAGGACTGTGGGAGGGAGTGGGACAGTGGGATTAGTTTGGGGACTGACTGAGGGCTGTGGGGAGTGAGTGGGGCAGTGGGAATAGGTTGGGGACTGACAGGGGAGTGGGGCAGTGCGATTAGTTTGGGGACTGACTCAGGACTCTGGGGAGAGAGTGGGGCTTTGGGATTAGCTTGGGGACGGACAGGGCTGTGAGAAGAGAGTGGGACAGTGGGATTACTTTGGGGACTGACACAGGGATGTGGGGAGAGAGTGGGGCAGAGGGATTAGTTTGGGGACTGACACAGGGCTCTGGGGAGAGAGTGTGGCAGTGGGATTAGTTTGGGGACTGACCCAGGGCTGTGTGGAGAGAGTGGGGCAGTGTGATTAGGTTGGGTACTGACACAGGGTGGTGGGGAGAGAGTGGGACAGTGGAATTAGTGTGGGGACTGACAGGGCTGTGGGGAGAGAGTGGGGCAGTGGGATTTGTTTGGGGACTGACACAGGACTGTGGGGAGAGAGTGGGGCAGTGGTATTAGTTTGGGGACTGACCCAGGGCTGTGGGGAGAGAGTGGAACAGTGGGATTAGTTTGAAGACTGACACAGGGCAGTGGGGAGAGTGGGATATTGGGATTAGTTTGGGAGCTGACACAGGACTTTAGGGAGTGAGTGCGACAGTATGATTAGTTTGGGCACTGACACAGGGCTCTGGTGAGAGAGTGGGACAGTGGGATTAGTTTGGGGACTGACAGAGCTGTGGGGAGAGAGTGGGGCAGCGGAATTAGTTTGGGGACTGACACAGGGCTGTGGGGCACTGGGACAAGTTTGGGGAATGACACAGGACTTTAGGGAGAGATGGGGACAGTGGGATATTTTGGAGACTGACACAGGGCTGTGGGGAGAGTGTGGGGCAGTGGGATTAGTTTGGGGACTGACACAGGGCTGTGGGGAGAGAGTGGGGCAGTGGGATTTCTTTGAGGACTGATACAGCGCTCTGGGGTGCGAGGGGGCAGGTGGATTAGTTTGTGGACTGAAACAGGACTGTGAGAGAGAGTGGGACTGTGGGATTAGTTTGAAGACTGACACAGGGTTGAGATAGAGTGGAGCAGTGGGATTAGTTTGGGGACTGACACAGGGCTGTGGTGAGTGAGTGGGGCAGTGGGAATAGGTTGGGGACTGACAGGGCTGTGGGGAGAGAGTGGGGCAGTGCGATTAGTTTGGGGTCTGGCACAGGATCGTGGGGAGAGAGTGGGGCAATGGGATTAGTTTGGGGACTGACTCAGTGCTGTGGGGAGAAAGCAGGACAGTGGGATTAGTTTCAGGACTGACACAAGGCTGCGGGGAGAGAGCAGGACAGTTTGATTAGTTTGAGGACTGACACAGGGCTGTGGGGAGAGAGTGGGACAGTGCGATTAATTTGGGGACTGTCAAAGGCCTGTGGGGAGAGGGTAGGAGAGTGGGATTAGTTTTTGGACTGACACAGGGCTGTGGGGAGAGAGTTGGACATTGGGATTAGTTTGGGGACTGACACAGGACTGTGGGAGAATGTGGGATAGTGGGATTAGTTTGGGGACTGACTCAGGGCTGTGGGGAGTGAGTAGGACGGTGGGATTAGTTTGAGGACTGACACAGGGCTGTGGGGAGATAGTGGAGCAGTGGCATTAGTTTGAGGACTGACACAGGGCAGTGGGGAGAGTGGGGCAGTGGGATTAGTTTGGGGACTGACCAGGGCTGTGGGGAGAGAGCGGAACAGTGGGATGAGTTTGAGGACTGACACAGGGCTCTGGTGAGAGAGTGGGACAGTGGGATTAGTTTGGGGACTGACAGGGCTGTGGGGAGAGAGTGGGGCAGCGGAATTAGTTTGGGGACTGACACAGGGCTGTGGGGTACTGGGATAAGTTTGGGGAATGACACAGGACTTTGGGGAGAGGGGGACAGTGGGATTTTTTGGGGACTGACACAGGGCTGTGGGGAGAGTGTGGGGCAGTGGGATTAGTTTGGGGACTGACGGCTGTGGGGAGAGAGTGGGACAGTGGGATTAGTTTAGGGACTGACACAAGGCTCTGGGGAGAGAGTGGGACAGTAGGATTAGTTTGGGGACTGACACAGGACTGTGGGAGGGAGTGGGACAGTGGGATTAGTTTGGGGACTGACTCAGGGCTGTGGGGAGAGAGTGGGGCAGTGGAATTAGTTTGGGGACTGACACAGGACTGTGGGAGGGAGTGGGACAGTGGGATTAGTTTGGGGACTGACACAGGACTGTGGGAGGGAGTGGGACAGTGGGATTAGTTTGGGGACTGACTGAGGGCTGTGGGGAGTGAGTGGGGCAGTGGGAATAGGTTGGGGACTGACAGGGGAGTGGGGCAGTGCGATTAGTTTGGGGACTGACTCAGGACTCTGGGGAGAGAGTGGGGCTTTGGGATTAGCTTGGGGACGGACAGGGCTGTGAGAAGAGAGTGGGACAGTGGGATTACTTTGGGGACTGACACAGGGATGTGGGGAGAGAGTGGGGCAGAGGGATTAGTTTGGGGACTGACACAGGGCTCTGGGGAGAGAGTGTGGCAGTGGGATTAGTTTGGGGACTGACCCAGGGCTGTGTGGAGAGAGTGGGGCAGTGTGATTAGGTTGGGTACTGACACAGGGTGGTGGGGAGAGAGTGGGACAGTGGAATTAGTGTGGGGACTGACAGGGCTGTGGGGAGAGAGTGGGGCAGTGGGATTTGTTTGGGGACTGACACAGGACTGTGGGGAGAGAGTGGGGCAGTGGTATTAGTTTGGGGACTGACCCAGGGCTGTGGGGAGAGAGTGGAACAGTGGGATTAGTTTGAAGACTGACACAGGGCAGTGGGGAGAGTGGGATATTGGGATTAGTTTGGGAGCTGACACAGGACTTTAGGGAGTGAGTGCGACAGTATGATTAGTTTGGGCACTGACACAGGGCTCTGGTGAGAGAGTGGGACAGTGGGATTAGTTTGGGGACTGACAGAGCTGTGGGGAGAGAGTGGGGCAGCGGAATTAGTTTGGGGACTGACACAGGGCTGTGGGGCACTGGGACAAGTTTGGGGAATGACACAGGACTTTAGGGAGAGATGGGGACAGTGGGATATTTTGGAGACTGACACAGGGCTGTGGGGAGAGTGTGGGGCAGTGGGATTAGTTTGGGGACTGACACAGGGCTGTGGGGAGAGAGTGGGGCAGTGGGATTTCTTTGAGGACTGATACAGCGCTCTGGGGTGCGAGGGGGCAGGTGGATTAGTTTGTGGACTGAAACAGGACTGTGAGAGAGAGTGGGACTGTGGGATTAGTTTGAAGACTGACACAGGGTTGAGATAGAGTGGAGCAGTGGGATTAGTTTGGGGACTGACACAGGGCTGTGGTGAGTGAGTGGGGCAGTGGGAATAGGTTGGGGACTGACAGGGCTGTGGGGAGAGAGTGGGGCAGTGCGATTAGTTTGGGGTCTGGCACAGGATCGTGGGGAGAGAGTGGGGCAATGGGATTAGTTTGGGGACTGACTCAGTGCTGTGGGGAGAAAGCAGGACAGTGGGATTAGTTTCAGGACTGACACAAGGCTGCGGGGAGAGAGCAGGACAGTTTGATTAGTTTGAGGACTGACACAGGGCTGTGGGGAGAGAGTGGGACAGTGCGATTAATTTGGGGACTGTCAAAGGCCTGTGGGGAGAGGGTAGGAGAGTGGGATTAGTTTTTGGACTGACACAGGGCTGTGGGGAGAGAGTTGGACATTGGGATTAGTTTGGGGACTGACACAGGACTGTGGGAGAATGTGGGATAGTGGGATTAGTTTGGGGACTGACTCAGGGCTGTGGGGAGTGAGTAGGACGGTGGGATTAGTTTGAGGACTGACACAGGGCTGTGGGGAGATAGTGGAGCAGTGGCATTAGTTTGAGGACTGACACAGGGCAGTGGGGAGAGTGGGGCAGTGGGATTAGTTTGGGGACTGACCAGGGCTGTGGGGAGAGAGCGGAACAGTGGGATGAGTTTGAGGACTGACACAGGGCTCTGGTGAGAGAGTGGGACAGTGGGATTAGTTTGGGGACTGACAGGGCTGTGGGGAGAGAGTGGGGCAGCGGAATTAGTTTGGGGACTGACACAGGGCTGTGGGGTACTGGGATAAGTTTGGGGAATGACACAGGACTTTGGGGAGAGGGGGACAGTGGGATTTTTTGGGGACTGACACAGGGCTGTGGGGAGAGTGTGGGGCAGTGGGATTAGTTTGGGGAGTGACACAGGGCTGTGGGGAGAGAATGGGACAGTGGGATTTGTTTCGGGACTGACACAAGACTGTGGCAGAAAGTGGGACTGTGGGACTAGTTTGGACACTGACACAGGGTTGGGAGAGAGTGGAGCAGTGGGATTAGTTTGGGGACTGACACAGGGCTGTGGGGAGAGAGCAGGACAGTTTGATTAGTTTGAGGACTGACAGGGCTGTGGGGAGAGAGTGGGACAGTGGGATTTGTTTGAGGACTGACACAGGGCTGTCGGGAGAGAGTTGGACATTGGGATTAGTTTGGGGACTGACACAGGACTGTGGGAGAATGTGGGATAGTGGGATTAGTTTGGGGACTGACTCAGAGCTGTGGGGAGAGAGTCGGGCAGTGGGGTTAGTTTGGGGACTGACAGTATTGTGGGGAGAGAGTGGGGCAGTGGGATTAGTTTGGCGACTAACACAGGTCTGTGGGGAGAGAGTGGGACAGTGGGATTTATTTGGGGACTGACACAGGACTGTGGGATAGAGTGCGACAATGCGATTAGTTTGAGGACTGAAACAGGGCTGTGGGGAGAGAGTGGAGCAGTGGCATTAGTTTGAGGACTGACACAGGGCTGTGGGGAGAGAGTGGGACAGTGGGATTAGTTTGGGGTCTGACACAGGGCTGTGGGGAGAGAGTGGGATAGTGGGAATTGTTTGGGGACTGACACAGGACTGTGGGAGAGGGTGGGACAGTGGGATCAGTTTGGGCACTGACTCACGGCTGTGGGGAGAGAGTGGGGCAGTGGGATTAGTTTGGGGACTGACACAGGGCTTGGGGCAAGAGTGGGAGAGTCGAATTAGTTTGCGGACTGACACTGGGCTGTGGGGAGAGAGTGGGACAGTGGGATTAGTTTGGTGACTGATTCAGGGCTGTGGGGAGAGAGTGGGGCAGTGGGACTAGTTTGGGGACTGACACAGGGCTGTGGGGAGAGAGTGGGACAGTGGAATTAGTTTGGGGACTGACACAGGGCTGTGGGGAGAGAGTGGGACAGTGGGATTAGTTGGGGGACCGACGCAGGACTGTGGGAGGGAGTGGGACAGTGGGATTAGTTTGGGGACTGACCCAGGGCTGTGTGGAGAGAGTGGGGCAGTGTGATTAGGTTGGGTACTGACACAGGGTGGTGGGGAGAGAGTGGGACAGTGGAATTAGTTTGGGGACTGACAGGGCTGTGGGGAGAGAGTGGGGCAATGGGATTAGTTCGGGGACTGACACAGGGCTGTGGGGAGAGGGTGGGATAGTGGGAATTGTTTGGGGACTGACTCAGGGCTGTGGGGAGAGAGTGGGGCAGTAGGAATAGGTTGGGGACTGACAGGGCTGTGGGGAGAGAGTGGGGCAGTGGGATTAGTTTGTGGACTGACACAGGGCTGTGGGGAGAGAGTGGGACAGTGGGATTTGTTTGGGGACTGACACAGGACAGTGGGAGAGAGTTGGACTATGGGATTAGTTTGGGGACTGACACAGGGATGTGTGGAGAGAGTGGGGCAGAGGGATTAGTTTGGGGACTAACCCAGGGCTGTGGGGAGAGAGTGGGGCAGTGGTATTAGTTTGGGGACTGACCCCGGGCTGTGGGGACAGAGTGGAACAGTGGGATTAGTTTGAAGACTGACACAGGGCAGTCGGGAGAGTGGGATATTGGGATTAGTTTGGGAGCTGGCACAGGACTGTAGGGAGAGAGTGCGACAGTATGATTAGTTTGGGCACTGACACAGGGCTCTGGTGAGAGAGTGGGACAGTGGGATTAGTTTGGGGACTGACAGGGCTGTGGGGAGAGAGTGGGGCTGCGGAATTAGTTTGGGGACCGACACAGGGCTGTGGGGCACTGGGATAAGTTTGGGGAATGACACAGGACTTTGGGGAGAGACGGGGACAGTGGGATTTTTTGGGGACTGACACAGGGCTGTGGGGAGAGTGTGGGGCAGTGGGATTAGTTTGGGGAGTGACACAGGGCTGTGGGGAGAGAATGGGACAGTGGGATTTGTTTCGGGACTGACACAGGACTGTGGGAGAAAGTTGACTGTGGGACTAGTTTGGAGACTGACACAGGGTTGGGAGAGAGTGGAGCAGTGGGATTAGTTTGGGGACTGACACAGGGCTGTGGGGAGAGAGCAGGACAGTTTGATTAGTTTGAGGACTGACACGGCTGTGGGGAGAGAGTGGGACAGTGGGATTAGTTTGAGGACTGACACAGGGCTGTGGGGAGAGAGTTGGACATTGGGATTAGTTTGCGGACTGACACAGGACTGTGGGAGAATGTGGGATAGTGGGATTAGTTTGGGGACTGACTCAGGGCTGTGGGGAGAGAGTCGGGCAGTGGGATTAGTTTGGGGACTGACAGTGTTGTGGGGAGTGAGTGGGGCAGTGGGATTAGTTTGGCGACTAACACAGGTCTGTGGGGACAGAGTGGGACAGTGGGATTTGTTTGGGGACTGACACAGGACTGTGGGATAGAGTGCGACAGTGCGATTAGTTTTAGGACTGAAACAGGGCTGTGGGGAGAGAGTGGGACAGTGGTATTAGTTTGGGGACTGAGGGCTGTGGGGAGAGAGTGGGACAGTGGGATTAGTTTAGGGACTGACACAAGGCTCTGGGGAGAGAGTGGGACAGTAGGATTAGTTTGGGGACTGACACAGGACTGTGGGAGGGAGTGGGACAGTGGGATTAGTTTGGGGACTGACTCAGGGCTGTGGGGAGAGAGTGGGGCAGTGGAATTAGTTTGGGGACTGACACAGGACTGTGGGAGGGAGTGGGACAGTGGGATTAGTTTGGGGACTGACACAGGACTGTGGGAGGGAGTGGGACAGTGGGATTAGTTTGGGGACTGACTGAGGGCTGTGGGGAGTGAGTGGGGCAGTGGGAATAGGTTGGGGACTGACAGGGGAGTGGGGCAGTGCGATTAGTTTGGGGACTGACTCAGGACTCTGGGGAGAGAGTGGGGCTGTGGGATTAGCTTGGGGACGGACAGGGCTGTGAGAAGAGAGTGGGACAGTGGGATTACTTTGGGGACTGACACAGGGATGTGGGGAGAGAGTGGGGCAGAGGGATTAGTTTGGGGACTGACACAGGGCTCTGGGGAGAGAATGTGGCAGTGGGATTAGTTTGGGGACTGACCCAGGGCTGTGTGGAGAGAGTGGGGCAGTGTGATTAGGTTGGGTACTGACACAGGGTGGTGGGGCACTGGGACAAGTTTGGGGAATGACACAGGACTTTAGGGAGAGATGGGGACAGTGGGATATTTTGGAGACTGACACAGGGCTGTGGGGAGAGTGTGGGGCAGTGGGATTAGTTTGAAGACTGACACAGGGCAGTGGGGAGAGTGGGATATTGGGATTAGTTTGGGAGCTGACACAGGACTTTAGGGAGTGAGTGCGACAGTATGATTAGTTTGGGCACTGACACAGGGCTCTGGTGAGAGAGTGGGACAGTGGGATTAGTTTGGGGACTGACAGAGCTGTGGGGAGAGAGTGGGGCAGCGGAATTAGTTTGGGGACTGACACAGGGCTGTGGGGCACTGGGACAAGTTTGGGGAATGACACAGGACTTTAGGGAGAGATGGGGACAGTGGGATATTTTGGAGACTGACACAGGGCTGTGGGGAGAGTGTGGGGCAGTGGGATTAGTTTGGGGACTGACACAGGGCTGTGGGGAGAGAGTGGGGCAGTGGGATTTCTTTGAGGACTGATACAGCGCTCTGGGGTGCGAGGGGGCAGGTGGATTAGTTTGTGGACTGAAACAGGACTGTGAGAGAGAGTGGGACTGTGGGATTAGTTTGGAGACTGACACAGGGTTGAGATAGAGTGGAGCAGTGGGATTAGTTTGGGGACTGACACAGGGCTGTGGTGAGTGAGTGGGGCAGTGGGAATAGGTTGGGGACTGACAGGGCTGTGGGGAGAGAGTGGGGCAGTGCGATTAGTTTGGGGTCTGGCACAGGATCGTGGGGAGAGAGTGGGGCAATGGGATTAGTTTGGGGACTGACTCAGTGCTGTGGGGAGAAAGCAGGACAGTGGGATTAGTTTCAGGACTGACACAAGGCTGCGGGGAGAGAGCAGGACAGTTTGATTAGTTTGAGGACTGACACAGGGCTGTGGGGAGAGAGTGGGACAGTGCGATTAATTTGGGGACTGTCAAAGGCCTGTGGGGAGAGGGTAGGAGAGTGGGATTAGTTTTTGGACTGACACAGGGCTGTGGGGAGAGAGTTGGACATTGGGATTAGTTTGGGGACTGACACAGGACTGTGGGAGAATGTGGGATAGTGGGATTAGTTTGGGGACTGACTCAGGGCTGTGGGGAGTGAGTAGGACGGTGGGATTAGTTTGAGGACTGACACAGGGCAGTGGGGAGAGTGGGGCAGTGGGATTAGTTTGGGGACTGACCAGGGCTGTGGGGAGAGAGCGGAACAGTGGGATTAGTTTGAGGACTGACACAGGGCAGTGGGGAGAGTGGGACAGTGGGATTTGTTTGGGAGCTGACACAGGACTGTAGGGAGAGAGTGCGACAGTATGATTAGTTTGGGCACTGACACAGGGCTCTGGTGAGAGAGTGGGACAGTGGGATTAGTTTGGGGACTGACAGGGCTGTGGGGAGAGAGTGGGGCAGCGGAATTAGTTTGGGGACTGACACTGGGCTGTGGGGTACTGGGATAAGTTTGGGGAATGACACAGGACTTTGGGGAGAGAGGGGGACAGTGGGATTTTTTGGGGACTGACACAGGGCTGTGGGGAGAGTGTGGGGCAGTGGGATTAGTTTGGGGAGTGACACAGGGCTGTGGGGAGAGAATGGGACAGTGGGATTTGTTTCGGGACTGACACAGGACTGTGGCAGAAAGTGGGACTGTGGGACTAGTTTGGACACTGACACAGGGTTGGGAGAGAGTGGAGCAGTGGGATTAGTTTGGGGACTGACACAGGGCTGTGGGGAGAGAGCAGGACAGTTTGATTAGTTTGAGGACTGACACGGCTGTGGGGAGAGAGTGGGACAGTGGGATTAGTTTGAGGACTGACACAGGGCTGTGGGGAGAGAGTTGGACATTGGGATTAGTTTGGGGACTGACACAGGACTGTGGGAGAATGTGGGATAGTGGGATTAGTTTGGGGACTGACTCAGGGCTGTGGGGAGAGAGTCGGGCAGTGGGATTAGTTTGGGGACTGACAGTGTTGTGGGGAGAGAGTGGGGCAGTGGGATTAGTTTGGCGACCAGCACAGGTCTGTGGGGAGAGAGTGGGACAGTGGGATTTGTTTGGGGACTGACACAGGACTGTGGGATAGAGTGCGACAGTGTGATTAGTTTGAGGACTGACACAGGGCTGTGGGGAGAGAGTGGGACAGTGGGATTAGTTTGGGGTCTGACACAGGGCTGTGGGGAGAGAGTGGGATAGTGGGAATTGTTTGGGGACTGACACAGGGCTGTGGGAGAGAGTGGGACAGTGGGATCAGTTTGGGCACTGACTCAGGGCTTGGGGCGAGAGTGGGAGAGTTGAATTAGTATGGGGACTGACACTGGGCTGTGGGGTGAGAGTGGGACAGTGGGATAAGTTTGGGGAATGACACAGGAGTTTCGGGAGTTAGGGGGACAGTGGGATATTTTTGGGGACTGACACAGGGCTGTGGGGAGAGTGTGGGGCAGTGGGATTAGTTTGGGGATTGACACAGGGCTGTGGGGAGAGAGTGGGACAGTCGGGTTTGTTTGGGGACTGTTACAGGACTGTGAGAGAGAGTGGGACTGTGGGACTAGTTTGGAGACTGACACAGGGTTGGGAGAGAGTGGAGCAGTGGGATTAGTTTGGGGACTGACACAGGGCTGTGGTGAGAGAGTGGGGCAGTGGGATTAGTTTCAGGACTGACACAAGGCTTCGGGGAGAGAGCAGGACAGTTTGATTAGTTTGAGAACTGACACAGGGCTGTGGGGAGAGAGTGGGACAGTGGAATTAGTTTGGGGACTGACACAGGACTATGGGAGAGAGTGGAACAGTGGGATTAGTTTGAAGACTGACACAGTGCAGTGGGGAGAGTGGGACATTGGGATTAGTTTGGGAGCTGACACAGGGCTCTGGTGAGAGAGTGGGACAGTGGGATTAGTTTGGTGACTGACAGAGCTGTGGGGAGAGAGTGGGGTAGCGGAATTAGTTTGGGGACTGACACAGGGCTGTGGGGCACTGGGATATGTTTGGGGAATGACACAGGACTTTAGGGAGAGAGGGGGACAGTGGGATATTTTGGGGACTGACACAGGGCTGTGGGGAGAGTGTGGGGCAGTTGGATTCGTTTGGGGACTGACACAGGGCTGTGGGGAGCGAGTGGGGCAGTGGGATTCCTTTGAGGACTGACACAGCGCTCTGGGGTGAGAGGGGGCAGTGGGATTAGTTTGGGGACTGAAACAGGACTGTGAGAGAGAGTGGGACTGTGGGGTTAGTTTGGAGACTGACACAGGGTTGAGAGAGAGTGGAGCAGTGGGATTAGTTTGGGGACTGACACAGGGCTGTGGTGAGTGAGTGGGGCAGTGGGATTAGTTTGGGGACTGACACAAGGCTGCGGGGAGAGAGCAGGACAGTTTGATTAGTTTGAGGACTGACACAGGGTGTGGGGAGAGAGTGGGACAGTGGGATTAGTTTGAGGACTGACACAGGGCTGTGGGGAGAGAGTTGGACATTTGGATTAGTTTGGGGACTGACACAGGACTGTGGGAGAATGTGGGATAGTGGGATTAGTTTGGGGACTGACTCAGGGCTGTGGGGAGAGAGTAGGACGGTGGGATTAGTTTGAGGACTGACACAGGGCTGTGGGGAGAGAGTGGAGCAGTGGCATTAGTTTGAGGACTGACACAGGGCTGTGGGGAGAGAGTTGGACATTGGGATTAGTTTGGGGACTGACACAGGACTGTGGGAGAATGTGGGATAGTGGGATTAGTTTGGGGACTGACTCAGGGCTGTGGGGAGAGAGTAGGACGGTGGGATTAGTTTGAGGACTGACACAGGGCTGTGGGGAGACAGTGGAGCAGTGGCATTAGTTTGAGGACGACACAGGGCTGTGGGGAGAGAGTGGGACAGTGGAATTAGTTTGGTGACTGATTCAGGGCTGTGGGGGGAGAGTGGGGCAGTGGGATTAGTTCGGGGACTGACAGAGGTCTGTGGGGAGAGAGTGGGTCGGTGGGATTAGTTTGGGGACTGACTCAGGGCTGTGGGGAGAGAGTGGGGCAGTGGGATAAGTTTGGGGAATGACACAGGACTTTGCGGAGATAGGGGGACAGTGGGATTTTTTGGGGACTGACACAGGGCTGTGGGGAGAGTGTGGGGCAGTGGGATTAGTTTGGGGACTGACACGGCTGTGGGGAGAGAATGGGGCAGTGGGGAGAGAGTGGGGCAGTGGGATTTGTTTGAGGACTGACACAGAGCTCTAACGTGAGAGCGGGGCAGTGGGATTAGTTTGGGGACTGACACAGGGCTGTGGGGAGAGAGTGGGACAGTGGGATTTGTTTGGGGACTGACACAGGACTGTGAGAGAGAGTGGGACTGTGGGACTAGTTTGGAGACTGACACAGGGTTGGGAGAGAGTGGAGCAGTGGGATTAGTTTGGGGACTGACACAGGGCTGAGGTGAGAAAGTGGGGCAGTGGGATTAGTTTCAGGACTGACACAAGGCTTCGGGGAGAGAGCAGGACAGTTTGATTAGTTTGAGGACTGACACAGGTCTGTGGGGAGAGAATGGGACAGTGAGATTAGTTTGGGGACTGACAGGGCTGTGGGGAGAGAGTGGGGCAGCGGAATTTGTTTGGGGACTGATACAGGGCTGTGAGAGAGAGTGGGACTGTGGGACTAGTTTGGAGAATGACACAGGGTTGGGAGAGAGTGGAGCAGTGGGATTAGTTTGAGGACTGACACAGGGCTGTGGGGAGAGGATGGGACATTGGGATTAGTTTGGGGACTGACACAGGACTGTGGGAGAATGTGGGATACTGGGATTAGTTTGGGGACTGACTCAGGGCTGTCGGGATAGAGTGGGGCAGTGAGATTAGTTTGGGGACTGACAGTGTTGTAGGGAGAGAGTGGGACAGTGGGATTAGGTTGGGTACTGACACAGGGCTGTGGGGAGAGAGTGGGACAGTTGGATTAGTTTGGCGACTAACAGAGGTCTGTGGGGAGAGAGTGGGACAGTGGGATTTGTTTGGGGACTGACCCAGGGCTGTGGGGAGAGAGTGGGACAGTGGGATTAGTTTGGGGACTGAATCAGGGCTGTGGGGAGAGAGTGGGGCAGTGGGATTAGTTTGGGTATTGACAGGGCTGTGGGGAGAGAGTGGGCCATTGGGATTATTTGGGGGACTGACGCAGGACTGTGAGAGGGAGTGGTACAGTGGGATTAGTTTGGAGAGTGACCCAGGGCTGTGGGGAGAGAGTGGGACAGTGGGATTAGTTTGGGGACTGAATCAGGGCTGTGGGGAGAGAGTGGGGCATTGGGATTAGTTTGGGTACTGACAGGGCTGTGGGGAGAGAGTGGGGCAGTGGGATTAGTTTGGGGACTGACACGGCTGTGGGGAGAGAGTGGGCTATTGGGATTATTTGGGGGACTGACGCAGGACTGTGAGAGGGAGTGGTACAGTGGGATTAGTTTGGAGAGTGACCCAGGGCTGTGAGGAGAGAGTGGGACAGTGGGATTAGTTTTAGGACTGAAACAGGAATATGGGGAGACTGTGGGATTAGTTTGAGGACTGACACAGGGCTGTGGGGAGAGAGTTGGACATTGGGATTAGTTTGGGGACTGACACAGGACTGTGGGAGAATGTGGGATAGTGGGATTAGTTTGGGGACTGACTCAGGGCTGTGGGGAGTGAGTAGGACGGTGGGATTAGTTTGAGGACTGACACAGGGCTGTGGGGAGATAGTGGAGCAGTGGCATTAGTTTGAGGACTGACACAGGGCAGTGGGGAGAGTGGGGCAGTGGGATTAGTTTGGGGACTGACCAGGGCTGTGGGGAGAGAGCGGAACAGTGGGATTAGTTTGAGGACTGACACAGGGCAGTGGGGAGAGTGGGACAGTGGGATTTGTTTGGGAGCTGACACAGGACTGTAGGGAGAGAGTGCGACAGTATGATTAGTTTGGGCACTGACACAGGGCTCTGGTGAGAGAGTGGGACAGTGGGATTAGTTTGGGGACTGACAGGGCTGTGGGGAGAGAGTGGGGCAGCGGAATTAGTTTGGGGACTGACACAGGGCTGTGGGGTACTGGGATAAGTTTGGGGAATGACACAGGACTTTGGGGAGAGAGGGGGACAGTGGGATTTTTTGGGGACTGACACAGGGCTGTGGGGAGAGTGTGGGGTAGTGGGATTAGTTTGGGGAGTGACACAGGGCTGTGGGGAGAGAATGGGACAGTGGGATTTGTTTCGGGACTGACACAGGACTGTGGCAGAAAGTGGGACTGTGGGACTAGTTTGGACACTGATACAGGGTTGGGAGAGAGTGGAGCAGTGGGATTAGTTTGGGGACTGACACAGGGCTGTGGGGAGAGAGCAGGACAGTTTGATTAGTTTGAGGACTGACACGGCTGTGGGGAGAGAGTGGGACAGTGGGATTAGTTTGGGGACTGACACAGGACTGTGGGAGAATGTGGGATAGTGGGATTAGTTTGGGGACTGAATCAGGGCTGTGGGGAGAGAGTCGGGCAGTGGGATTAGTTTGGGTATTGACAGGGCTGTGGGGAGAGAGTGGGCCATTGGGATTATTTGGGGGACTGACGCAGGACTGTGAGAGGGAGTGGTACAGTGGGATTAGTTTGGAGAGTGACCCAGGGCTGTGGGGAGAGAGTGGGACAGTGGGATTAGTTTGGGGACTGAATCAGGGCTGTGGGGAGAGAGTGGGGCATTGGGATTAGTTTGGGTACTGACAGGGCTGTGGGGAGAGAGTGGGGCAGTGGGATTAGTTTGGGGACTGACACGGCTGTGGGGAGAGAGTGGGCTATTGGGATTATTTGGGGGACTGACGCAGGACTGTGAGAGGGAGTGGTACAGTGGGATTAGTTTGGAGAGTGACCCAGGGCTGTGAGGAGAGAGTGGGACAGTGGGATTAGTTTTAGGACTGAAACAGGAATATGGGGAGACAGTGGGACAGTGGGATTAGTTTGAGGACTGACACAGGGCTGTGGGGAGAGAGTTGGACATTGGGATTAGTTTGGGGACTGACACAGGACTGTGGGAGAATGTGGGATAGTGGGATTAGTTTGGGGACTGACTCAGGGCTGTGGGGAGTGAGTAGGACGGTGGGATTAGTTTGAGGACTGACACAGGGCTGTGGGGAGATAGTGGAGCAGTGGCATTAGTTTGAGGACTGACACAGGGCAGTGGGGAGAGTGGGGCAGTGGGATTAGTTTGGGGACTGACCAGGGCTGTGGGGAGAGAGCGGAACAGTGGGTTTAGTTTGAGGACTGACACAGGGCAGTGGGGAGAGTGGGACAGTGGGATTTGTTTGGGAGCTGACACAGGACTGTAGGGAGAGAGTGCGACAGTATGATTAGTTTGGGCACTGACACAGAGCTCTGGTGAGAGAGTGGGACAGTGGGATTAGTTTGGGGACTGACAGGGCTGTGAGGAGAGAGTGGGGCAGCGGAATTAGTTTGGGGACTGACACTGGGCTGTGGGGTACTGGGATAAGTTTGGGGAATGACACAGGACTTTGGGGAGAGAGGGGGACAGTGGGATTTTTTGGGGACTGACACAGGGCTGTGGGGAGAGTGTGGGGTAGTGGGATTAGTTTGGGGAGTGACACAGGGCTGTGGGGAGAGAATGGGACAGTGGGATTTGTTTCGGGACTGACACAGGACTGTGGCAGAAAGTGGGACTGTGGGACTAGTTTGGACACTGATACAGGGTTGGGAGAGAGTGGAGCAGTGGGATTAGTTTGGGGACTGACACAGGGCTGTGGGGAGAGAGCAGGACAGTTTGATTAGTTTGAGGACTGACACGGCTGTGGGGAGAGAGTGGGACAGTGGGATTAGTTTGAGGACTGACACAGGGCTGTGTGGAGAGAGTTGGACATTGGGATTAGTTTGGGGACTGACACAGGACTGTGGGAGAATGTGGGATAGTGGGATTAGTTTGGGGACTGAATCAGGGCTGTGGGGAGAGAGTGGGGCATTGGATTAGTTTGGGTACTGACAGGGCTGTGGGGAGAGAGTGGGGCAGTGGGATTAGTTTGGGGACTGACACGGCTGTGGGGAGAGAGTGGGCTATTGGGATTATTTGGGGGACTGACGCAGGACTGTGAGAGGGAGTGGTACAGTGGGATTAGTTTGGAGAGTGACCCAGGGCTGTGAGGAGAGAGTGGGACAGTGGGATTAGTTTTAGGACTGAAACAGGAATATGGGGAGACAGTGGGACAGTGGGATTAGTTTGAGGACTGACACAGGGCTGTGGGGAGAGAGTTGGACATTGGGATTAGTTTGGGGACTGACACAGGACTGTGGGAGAATGTGGGATAGTGGGATTAGTTTGGGGACTGACTCAGGGCTGTGGGGAGTGAGTAGGACGGTGGGATTAGTTTGAGGACTGACACAGGGCTGTGGGGAGATAGTGGAGCAATGGCATTAGTTTGAGGACTGACACAGGGCAGTGGGGAGAGTGGGGCAGTGGGATTAGTTTGGGGACTGACCAGGGCTGTGGGGAGAGAGCGGAACAGTGGGATTAGTTTGAGGACTGACACAGGGCAGTGGGGAGAGTGGGACAGTGGGATTTGTTTGGGAGCTGACACAGGACTGTAGGGAGAGAGTGCGACAGTATGATTAGTTTGGGCACTGACACAGGGCTCTGGTGAGAGAGTGGGACAGTGGGATTAGTTTGGGGACTGACAGGGCTGTGGGGAGAGAGTGGGGCAGCGGAATTAGTTTGGGGACTGACACTGGGCTGTGGGGTACTGGGATAAGTTTGGGGAATGACACAGGACTTTGGGGAGAGAGGGTGACAGTGGGATTTTTTGGGGACTGACACAGGGCTGTGGGGAGAGTGTGGGGTAGTGGGATTAGTTTGGGGAGTGACACAGGGCTGTGGGGAGAGAATGGGACAGTGGGATTTGTTTCGGGACTGACACAGGACTGTGGCAGAAAGTGGGACTGTGGGACTAGTTTGGACACTGATACAGGGTTGGGAGAGAGTGGAGCAGTGGGATTAGTTTGGGGACTGACACAGGGCTGTGGGGAGAGAGCAGGACAGTTTGATTAGTTTGAGGACTGACACGGCTGTGGGGAGAGAGTGGGACAGTGGGATTAGTTTGAGGACTGACACAGGGCTGTGGGGAGAGAGTTGGACATTGGGATTAGTTTGGGGACTGACACAGGACTGTGGGAGAATGTGGGATAGTGGGATTAGTTTGGGGACTGACTCAGGGCTGTGGGGAGAGAGTCGGGCAGTGGGATTAGTTTGGGGACTGACAGTGTTGTGGGGAGAGAGTGGGGCAGTCGGATTAGTATGGCGACCAGCACAGGTCTGTGGGGAGAGAGTGGGACAGTGGGATTTGTTTGGGGACTGACACAGGACTGTGGGATAGACTGCGACAGTGCGATTAGTTTGAGGACTGAAACAGGGCTGTGGGGAGAGAGTGGAGCAGTGGCATTAGTTTGAGGACTGACACAGGGCTGTGGGGAGAGAGTGGGACAGTGGGATTAGTTTGGGGTCTGACACAGGGCTGTGGGGAGAGAGTGGGATAGTGGGAATTGTTTGGGGACTGACACAGGACTGTGGGAGAGTGTGGGACAGTGGGATCAGTTTGGGCACTGACTCACGGCTGTGGGGAGAGAGTGGGGCAGTGGGATTAGTTTTGGGACTGACACAGGGCTTGGGGCGAGAGTGGGAGAGTCGAATTAGTTTGCGGACTGACACTGGGCTGTGGGGAGAGAGTGGGACAGTGGGATTAGTTTGGTGACTGATTCAGGGCTGTGGGGAGAGAGTGGGGCAGTGGGACTAGTTTGGGGACTGACACAGGGCTGTGGGGAGAGAGTGGGACAGTGGAATTAGTTTGGGGACTGACACAGGGCTGTGGGGAGAGAGTGGGACAGTGGGATTAGTTGGGGGACCGACGCAGGACTGTGTGAGGGAGTGGGACAGTGGGATTAGTTTGGGGACTGACTCAGGGCTGTGGGGAGAGAGTGGGACAGTGGAATTAGTTTGGGGACTGACACAGGACTATGGGGAGAGAGTGGGACAGTGGTATTAGTTTGAGGACTGACACAGGGCTGTGGGAAGAGAGTTGGACATTGGGATTAGTTTGGGGACTGACACAGGACTGTGGGAGAATGTGGGATACTGGGATTAGTTTGGGGACTGACTCAGGGCTGTGGGGAGAGAGTGTGGCAGTGGGATTAATTTGGGGACTGACACAGGGCTGTGGGGAGAGAGTCGGGCAGTGGGATTAGTTGGGGGACTGACACAGGACTGTGGGAGGGAGTGGGACAGTGGGATTATTTTGGGGACTGACTCAGGGCTGTGGGAGAGAGTGGGACAGTGGGATCAGTTTGGGCACTGACTCAGGGCTTGGGGCGAGAGTGGGAGAGTCGAATTAGTATGGGGACTGACACTGGGCTGTGGGGTGATAGTGGGACAGTGGGATAAGTTTGGGGGATGACACAGGAGTTTGGGGGGTTAGGGGGACACTGCGATATTTTTGGGGACTGACACAGGGCTGTGGGGAGAGTGTGGGGCAGTGGGATTAGTTTGGGGACTGACACAGGGCTGTGGGGAGAGAGTGGGACAGTCGGGTTTGTTTGGGGACTGTTACAGGACTGTGAGAGAGAGTGGGACTGTGGAATTAGTTTGGGGACTGACACAGGACTATGGGAGAGAGTGGAACAGTGGGATTAGTTTGAAGACTGACACAGTGCAGTGGGGAGAGTGGGACATTGGGATTAGTTTGGGGACTGACACAGGACTGTGGGAGAATGTGGGATAGTGGGATTAGTTTGGGGACTGACTCAGGGCTGTGGGGAGAGAGTCGGGCAGTGGGATTAGTTTGGGGACTGACAGTGTTGTGGGGAGAGAGTGGGGCAGTGGGATTAGTTTGGCGACCAGCACAGGTCTGTGGGGAGAGAGTGGGACAGTGGGATTTGTTTGGGGACTGGCACAGGACTGTGGGATAGAGTGCGACAGTGCGATTAGTTTGAGGACTGAAACAGGGCTGTGGGGAGAGAGTGGAGCAGTGGCATTAGTTTGAGGACTGACACAGGGCTGTGGGGAGAGAGTGGGGCAGCGGAATTAGTTTGGGGACTGACACAGGGCTGTGGGGAGAGAGTGGGACAGTCGGGTTTGTTTGGGGACTGTTACAGGACTGTGAGAGAGAGTGGGACTGTGGAATTAGTTTGGGGACTGACACAGGACTATGGGAGAGAGTGGAACAGTGGGATTAGTTTGAAGACTGACACAGTGCAGTGGGGAGAGTGGGACATTGGGATTAGTTTGGGGACTGACACAGGACTGTGGGAGAATGTGGGATAGTGGGATTAGTTTGGGGACTGACTCAGGGCTGTGGGGAGAGAGTCGGGCAGTGGGATTAGTTTGGGGACTGACAGTGTTGTGGGGAGAGAGTGGGGCAGTGGGATTAGTTTGGCGACCAGCACAGGTCTGTGGGGAGAGAGTGGGACAGTGGGATTTGTTTGGGGACTGGCACAGGACTGTGGGATAGAGTGCGACAGTGCGATTAGTTTGAGGACTGAAACAGGGCTGTGGGGAGAGAGTGGAGCAGTGGCATTAGTTTGAGGACTGACACAGGGCTGTGGGGAGAGAGTGGGGCAGCGGAATTAGTTTGGGGACTGACACAGGGCTGTGGGGCACTGGGATAAGTTTGGGGAATGACACAGGACTTTAGGGAGAGAGGGGGACAGTGGGATATTTTGGGGACTGACACAGGGCTCTGGGGAGAGTGTGGGGCAGTTGGATTCGTTTGGGGACTGACACAGGGCTGTGGGGAGCAAGTGGGGCAGTGGGATTTCTTTGAGGACTGACACAGGGCTTTGGGGAGAGAGTGGGACAGTGCGATTAGTTTGGGGACTGACACAGGACTGTGGGAGAATGTGGGATAGTGGGATTAGTTTGGGGACTGACTCAGGGCTGTGGGGAGAGAGTAGGACGGTGGGATTAGTTTGAGGACTGACACAGGGGTGTGGGGAGAGAGTGGAGCAGTGGCATTAGTTTGAGGACTGACACAGGGCTGTGGGGAGAGAGTGGGACAGTGGAAATAGTTTGGTGACTGATACAGGGCTGTCGGGGAGAGTGGGGCAGTGGGATTAGTTCGGGGACTGACACAGGTCTGTGGGGAGAGAGTGGGACGGTGGGATTAGTTTGGGGACTGACTCAGGGCTGTGGGGAGAGAGTGGGGCAGTGGGATAAGTTTGGGGAATGACACAGGACTTTGCGGAGATAGGGGGACAGTGGGATTTTTTTGGGGACTGACACAGGGCTGTGGGGAGAGTGTGGGGCAGTGGGATTAGTTTGGGGACTGACACGGCTGTGGGGAGAGAATGGGGCAGTGGGGAGAGGGTGGGGCAGTGGGATTTGTTTGAGGACTGACACAGAGCTCTAGCGTGAGAGCGGGGCAGTGGGATTAGTTTGGGGACTGACACAGGGCTGTGGGGAGAGAGTGGGACAGTGGGAATTGTTTGGGGACTGACACAGGACTGTGAGAGAGAGTGGGACTGTGGGACTAGTTTGGAGACGGACACAGGGTTGGGAGAGAGTGGAGCAGTGGGATTAGTTTGGGGACTGACACAGGGCTGAGGTGAGAGAGTGGGGCAGTGGGATTAATTTCAGGACTGACACAAGGCTTCGGGGAGAGAGCAGGACAGTTTGATTAGTTTGAGGACTGACACAGGGCTGTGGGGAGAGAATGGGACATTGGGATTAGTTTGGGGACTGACACAGGACTGTGGGAGAATGTGGGATACTGGGATTAGTTTGGGGACTGACTCAGGGCTGTCGGGAGAGAGTGGGGCAGTGGGATTAGTTTGGGGACTGACTCAGGGCTGTGGGGAGAGAGTGGGGCAATGGGAATAGGTTGGGGACTGACAGGGCTGTGGGGAGAGAGTGGGGCAGTGGGTTTAGTTTGGGGACTGACACAGGGCTGTGGGGAGAGAGTGCGACAGTGGGATTTGTTTGGGGACTGCCACAGGACTGTGGGGAGAGAGTGGGGCAGTGGGATTAGTTTGGGGACTGACACAGGACTGTGGCAGAATGTGGGATAGTGGGATTAGTTTGGGGACTGACTCAGGGCTGTGGGGAGAGATTGAGGCAGTGGGATTAGTTTGGGGACTGACAGTGTTGTGGGGAGAAAGTGGGGCAGTGGGATTAGTTTGGCGACTAACACAGGTCTGTGGGGAGAGAGTGGGACAGTGGAATTTGTTTGGGGATTGACACACGACTGTGGGAGAGAGTGGGACAGTGCGATTAGTTTGGGGTCTGTCACAGGGCTGTGGGGAGAGAGTAGGACAGTGGGATTAGTTTGAGGACTGACACAGGGCTGTGGGGAGAGAGTGGAGCAGTGGCATTAGTTTGAGGACTGACACAGGGCTGTGGGGAGAGAGTGGGACAGTGGGATTAGTTTGGTGTCTGACACAGGGCTGTGGGGAGAGAGTGGGGCAGTGGGATTAGTTTGGGGACTGACACAGGGCTTGGGGTGAGAGTGGGAGAGTCGAATTAGTTTGGGGACTGACACTGGGCTGTGGGGAGAGAGTGGGACACTGGGATTTGTTTGGGGACTGACAGAGGACTGTGGGAGAGAGTGGGGCAGTGGGATTAGTTTGAGGACTGACACTGGGCTGTGGGGAGAGAGTGGGACAGTGGAATTAGTTTGGGGACTGACACAGGGCTGTGGGGAGAGAGTCGGGCAGTGGGATTACTTTGGGGACTGATTTAGGGCTGTGGGGAGAGAGTGGGGCAGTGGGATGAGTTTGGGGACTGAAACAGGGCTGTGGGGAGAGAGTGGGACAGTGGGATTTGTTTGGGGTCTGACACAGGACTGTGGGAGAGAGTAGGACTCTGGGATTAGTTTGGGGACTGATTTAGGACTGTGGGGAGAGAGTGGGGCAGTGGGATTAGTTTGGGGACTGACCCTGGGCTGTGGGGAGAGAGTGGGGCAGTGGGATTAGGTTGGGTACTGACACAGGGCTGTGGGGAGAGAGTGGGACAGTTGGATTAGTTTGGCGACTAACAGAGGTCTGTGGGGAGAGAGTGGGACAGTGGGATTTGTTTGGGGACTGACCCAGGGCTGTGGGGAGAGAGTGGGACAGTGGGATTAGTTTGGGGACTGAATCAGGGCTGTGGGGAGAGAGTGGGGCAGTGGGATTAGTTTGGGTATTGACAGGGCTGTGGGGAGAGAGTGGGCCATTGGGATTATTTGGGGGACTGACGCAGGACTGTGAGAGGGAGTGGTACAGTGGGATTAGTTTGGAGAGTGACCCAGGGCTGTGGGGAGAGAGTGGGACAGTGGGATTAGTTTGGGGACTGAATCAGGGCTGTGGGGAGAGAGTGGGGCATTGGGATTAGTTTGGGTACTGACAGGGCTGTGGGGAGAGAGTGGGGCAGTGGGATTAGTTTGGGGACTGACACGGCTGTGGGGAGAGAGTGGGCCATTGGGATTATTTGGGGGACTGACGCAGGACTGTGAGAGGGAGTGGTACAGTGGGATTAGTTTGGAGAGTGACCCAGGGCTGTGAGGAGAGAGTGGGACAGTGGGATTAGTTTGGGGACTGACAGGGCTGTGGGGAGAGAGTGGGATAGTGGGATTAGATCGGAGACTGACCCAGGGCTGTGGGGAGAGAGTGGGACAGTGGGATTAGTTTGGGGACTGACAGGGCTGTGGGGAGAGAGTGGGGCAGCGGAATTTGTTTGGGGACTGACAAAGGGCTGTGACAGAGAGTGGGACTGTGGGACTAGTTTGGAGACTGACACAGGGTTGGGAGAGAGTGGAGCAGTGGGATTAGTTTGGGGACTGACACAGGACTGTGGGAGAATGTGGGATACTGGGATTAGTTTGGGGACTGACTCAGGGCTGTCGGGAGAGAGTGGGGCAGTGGGATTAGTTTGGGGACTGACAGTGTTGTAGGGAGAGAGTGGAACAGTGGGATTAGTTTGAAGACTGACACAGTGCAGTGGGGAGAGTGGGACATTGGGATTAGTTTGGGGACTGACACAGGACTGTGGGAGAATGTGGGATAGTGGGATTAGTTTGGGGACTGACTCAGGGCTGTGGGGAGAGAGTCGGGCAGTGGGATTAGTTTGGGGACTGACAGTGTTGTGGGGAGAGAGTGGGGCAGTGGGATTAGTTTGGCGACCAGCACAGGTCTGTGGGGAGAGAGTGGGACAGTGGGATTTGTTTGGGGACTGGCACAGGACTGTGGGATAGAGTGCGACAGTGCGATTAGTTTGAGGACTGAAACAGGGCTGTGGGGAGAGAGTGGAGCAGTGGCATTAGTTTGAGGACTGACACAGGGCTGTGGGGAGAGAGTGGGGCAGCGGAATTAGTTTGGGGACTGACACAGGGCTGTGGGGCACTGGGATAAGTTTGGGGAATGACACAGGACTTTAGGGAGAGAGGGGGACAGTGGGATATTTTGGGGACTGACACAGGGCTCTGGGGAGAGTGTGGGGCAGTTGGATTCGTTTGGGGACTGACACAGGGCTGTGGGGAGCAAGTGGGGCAGTGGGATTTCTTTGAGGACTGACACAGCGCTCTGGAGTGAGAGGGGGCAGTGGGATTAGTTTGGGGACTGAAACAGGACTGTGAGAGAGAGTGGGACTGTGGGATTAGTTTGGGGACTGACACAGGGCTGTGGTGAGTGAGTGGGACAGTGGGATTAGTTTGGGGACTGACACAAGGCTGCGGGAAGAGAGCAGGACAGTTTGATTAGTTTGAGGACTGACACAGGGCTTTGGGGAGAGAGTGGGACAGTGCGATTAATTTGGGGACTGTCACAGGCCTGTGGGGAGAGAGCGGGACATTGGGATTAGTTTGGGGACTGACACAGGACTGTGGGAGAATGTGGGATAGTGGGATTAGTTTGGGGACTGACTCAGGGCTGTGGGGAGAGAGTAGGACGGTGGGATTAGTTTGAGGACTGACACAGGGCTGTGGGGAGAGAGTGGAGCAGTGGCATTAGTTTGAGGACTGACACAGGGCTGTGGGGAGAGAGTGGGACAGTGGGATTAGTTTGGGGACTGACACAGGGCAGTGGGGAGAGAGTGGGATAGTGGGATTAGTTTCAGGGCTGACAAAGGTCTCTGGGGATAGAGCGGGACAGTGGAATTAGTTTGAGAACTGATACAGGGCTGTGGGGAGAGAGTGGGACAGTGCGTTTAGTTTGGGGCCTGTCACAGGGCTGTGGGGAGAGAATAGGACAATGGGATTAGTTTGAGGGCTGACACAGGGCTGAGGTGAGAGAGTGGGGCAGTGGGATTAATTTCAGGACTGACACAAGGCTTCGGGGAGAGAGCAGGACAGTTTGATTAGTTTGAGGACTGACACAGGGCTGTGGGGAGAGAATGGGACATTGGGATTAGTTTGGGGACTGACACAGGACTGTGGGAGAATGTGGGATACTGGGATTAGTTTGGGGACTGACTCAGGGCTGTCGGGAGAGAGTGGGGCAGTGGGATTAGTTTGGGGACTGACTCAGGGCTGTGGGGAGAGAGTGGGGCAATGGGAATAGGTTGGGGACTGACAGGGCTGTGGGGAGAGAGTGGGGCAGTGGGTTTAGTTTGGGGACTGACACAGGGCTGTGGGGAGAGAGTGGGACAGTGGGATTTGTTTGGGGACTGCCACAGGACTGTGGGGAGAGAGTGGGGCAGTGGGATTAGTTTGGGGACTGACACAGGACTGTGGCAGAATGTGGGATAGTGGGATTAGTTTGGGGACTGACTCAGGGCTGTGGGGAGAGATTGGGGCAGTGGGATTAGTTTTGGGACTGACAGTGTTGTGGGGAGAAAGTGGGGCAGTGGGATTAGTTTGGCGACTAACACAGGTCTGTGGGGAGAGAGTGGGACAGTGGAATTTGTTTGGGGATTGACACACGACTGTGGGAGAGAGTGGGACAGTGCGATTAGTTTGGGGTCTGTCACAAGGCTGTGGGGAGAGAGTAGGACAGTGGGATTAGTTTGAGGACTGACACAGGGCTGTGGGGAGAGAGTGGAGCAGTGGCATTAGTTTGAGGACTGACACAGGGCTGTGGGGAGAGAGTGGGTCAGTGGGATTAGTTTGGTGTCTGACACAGGGCTGTGGGGAGAGAGTGGGGCAGTGGGATTAGTTTGGGGACTGACACAGGGCTTGGGGTGAGAGTGGGAGAGTCGAATTAGTTTGGGGACTGACACTGGGCTGTGGGGAGAGAGTGGGACACTGGGATTTGTTTGGGGACTGACAGAGGACTGTGGGAGAGAGTGGGGCAGTGGGATTAGTTTGAGGACTGACACTGGGCTGTGGGGAGAGAGTGGGACAGTGGAATTAGTTTGGGGACTGACACAGGGCTGTGGGGAGAGAGTCGGGCAGTGGGATTACTTTGGGGACTGATTTAGGGCTGTGGGGAGAGAGTGGGGCAGTGGGATGAGTTTGGGGACTGAAACAGGGCTGTGGGGAGAGAGTGGGACAGTGGGATTTGTTTGGGGTCTGACACAGGACTGTGGGAGAGAGTAGGACTCTGGGATTAGTTTGGGGACTGATTTAGGACTGTGGGGAGAGAGTGGGGCAGTGGGATTAGTTTGGGGACTGACCCTGGGCTGTGGGGAGAGAGTGGGGCAGTGGGATTAGGTTGGGTACTGACACAGGGCTGTGGGGAGAGAGTGGGACAGTTGGATTAGTTTGGCGACTAACAGAGGTCTGTGGGGAGAGAGTGGGACAGTGGGATTTGTTTGGGGACTGACCCAGGGCTGTGGGGAGAGAGTGGGACAGTGGGATTAGTTTGGGGACTGAATCAGGGCTGTGGGGAGAGAGTGGGGCAGTGGGATTAGTTTGGGTATTGACAGGGCTGTGGGGAGAGAGTGGGCCATTGGGATTATTTGGGGGACTGACGCAGGACTGTGAGAGGGAGTGGTACAGTGGGATTAGTTTGGAGAGTGACCCAGGGCTGTGGGGAGAGAGTGGGACAGTGGGATTAGTTTGGGGACTGAATCAGGGCTGTGGGGAGAGAGTGGGGCATTGGGATTAGTTTGGGTACTGACAGGGCTGTGGGGAGAGAGTGGGGCAGTGGGATTAGTTTGGGGACTGACACGGCTGTGGGGAGAGAGTGGGCCATTGGGATTATTTGGGGGACTGACGCAGGACTGTGAGAGGGAGTGGTACAGTGGGATTAGTTTGGAGAGTGACCCAGGGCTGTGAGGAGAGAGTGGGACAGTGGGATTAGTTTGGGGACTGACAGGGCTGTGGGGAGAGAGTGGGATAGTGGGATTAGATCGGAGACTGACCCAGGGCTGTGGGGAGAGAGTGGGACAGTGGGATTAGTTTGGGGACTGACAGGGCTGTGGGGAGAGAGTGGGGCAGCGGAATTTGTTTGGGGACTGACAAAGGGCTGTGACAGAGAGTGGGACTGTGGGACTAGTTTGGAGACTGACACAGGGTTGGGAGAGAGTGGAGCAGTGGGATTAGTTTGGGGACTGACACAGGACTGTGGGAGAATGTGGGATACTGGGATTAGTTTGGGGACTGACTCAGGGCTGTCGGGAGAGAGTGGGGCAGTGGGATTAGTTTGGGGACTGACAGTGTTGTAGGGAGAGAGTGGAACAGTGGGATTAGTTTGAAGACTGACACAGTGCAGTGGGGAGAGTGGGACATTGGGATTAGTTTGGGGACTGACACAGGACTGTGGGAGAATGTGGGATAGTGGGATTAGTTTGGGGACTGACTCAGGGCTGTGGGGAGAGAGTCGGGCAGTGGGATTAGTTTGGGGACTGACAGTGTTGTGGGGAGAGAGTGGGGCAGTGGGATTAGTTTGGCGACCAGCACAGGTCTGTGGGGAGAGAGTGGGACAGTGGGATTTGTTTGGGGACTGGCACAGGACTGTGGGATAGAGTGCGACAGTGCGATTAGTTTGAGGACTGAAACAGGGCTGTGGGGAGAGAGTGGAGCAGTGGCATTAGTTTGAGGACTGACACAGGGCTGTGGGGAGAGAGTGGGGCAGCGGAATTAGTTTGGGGACTGACACAGGGCTGTGGGGCACTGGGATAAGTTTGGGGAATGACACAGGACTTTAGGGAGAGAAGGGGACAGTGGGATATTTTGGGGACTGACACAGGGCTCTGGGGAGAGTGTGGGGCAGTTGGATTCGTTTGGGGACTGACACAGGGCTGTGGGGAGCAAGTGGGGCAGTGGGATTTCTTTGAGGACTGACACAGCGCTCTGGAGTGAGAGGGGGCAGTGGGATTAGTTTGGGGACTGAAACAGGACTGAGAGAGAGTGGGACTGTGGGATTAGTTTGGAGACTGACACAGGGCTGTGGTGAGTGAGTGGGACAGTGGGATTAGTTTGGGGACTGACACAAGGCTGCGGGAAGAGAGCAGGACAGTTTGATTAGTTTGAGGACTGACACAGGGCTTTGGGGAGAGAGTGGGACAGTGCGATTAATTTGGGGACTGTCAAAGGCCTGTGGGGAGAGGGTAGGACAGTGGGATTAGTTTTAGGACTGAAACAGGAGTATGGGGAGAGAGGGCGACAGTGGGATTAGTTTGAGGACTGACACAGGGCTGTGGGGAGAGAGTTGGACATTGGGATTAGTTTGGGGACTGACACAGGACTGTGGGAGAATGTGGGATAGTGGGATTAGTTTGGGGACTGACTCAGGGCTGTGGGGAGAGAGTAGGACGGTGGGATTAGTTTGAGGACTGACACAGGGCTGTGGGGAGAGAGTGGAGCAGTGGCATTAGTTTGAGGACTGACACAGGGCTGTGGGGAGAGAGTGGGACAGTGGAAATAGTTTGGTGACTGATACAGGGCTGTCGGGGAGAGTGGGGCAGTGGGATTAGTTCGGGGACTGACACAGGTCTGTGGGGAGAGAGTGGGACGGTGGGATTAGTTTGGGGACTGACTCAGGGCTGTGGGGAGAGAGTGGGGCAGTGGGATAAGTTTGGGGAATGACACAGGACTTTGCGGAGATAGGGGGACAGTGGGATTTTTTTGGGGACTGACACAGGGCTGTGGGGAGAGTGTGGGGCAGTGGGATTAGTTTGGGGACTGACACGGCTGTGGGGAGAGAATGGGGCAGTGGGGAGAGGGTGGGGCAGTGGGATTTGTTTGAGGACTGCACAGAGCTCTTGCGTGAGAGCGGGGCAGTGGGATTAGTTTGGGGACTGACACAGGGCTGTGGGGAGAGAGTGGGACAGTGGGAATTGTTTGGGGACTGACACAGGACTGTGAGAGAGAGTGGGACTGTGGGACTAGTTTGGAGACTGACACAGGGTTGGGAGAGAGTGGAGCAGTGGGATTAGTTTGGGGACTGACACAGGGCTGAGGTGAGAGAGTGGGGCAGTGGGATTAGTTTCAGGACTGACACAAGGCTTCGGGGAGAGAGCAGGACAGTTTGATTAGTTTGAGGACTGACACAGGGCTGTGGGGAGAGAATGGGACATTGGGATTAGTTTGGGGACTGACACAGGACTGTGGGAGAATGTGGGATACTGGGATTAGTTTGGGGACTGACTCAGGGCTGTCGGGAGAGAGTGGGGCAGTGGGATTAGTTTGGGGACTGACTCAGGGCTGTGGGGAGAGAGTGGGGCAATGGGAATAGGTTGGGGACTGACAGGGCTGTGGGGTGAGAGTGGGGCAGTGGGTTTAGTTTGGGGACTGACACAGGGCTGTGGGGAGAGAGTGGGACAGTGGGATTTGTTTGGGGACTGCCACAGGGCTGTGGCAGAATGTGGGATAGTGGGATTAGTTTGGGGACTGACTCAGGGCCGTGGGGAGAGATTGGGGCAGTGGGATTAGTTTGGGGACTGACAGTGTTGTGGGGAGAAAGTGGGGCAGTGGGATTAGTTTGGCGACTAACACAGGTCTGTGGGGAGAGAGTGGGACAGTGGAATTTGTTTGGGGATTGACACACGACTGTGGGAGAGAGTGGGACAGTGCGATTAGTTTGGGGTCTGTCACAGGGCTGTGGGGAGAGAGTAGGACAGTGGGATTAGTTTGAGGACTGACACAGGGCTGTGGGGAGAGAGTGGAGCAGTGGCATTAGTTTGAGGACTGACACAGGGCTGTGGGGAGAGAGTGGGACAGTGGGATTAGTTTGGTGTCTGACACAGGGCTGTGGGGAGAGAGTGGGGCAGTGGGATTAGTTTGGGGACTGACACAGGGCTTGGGGTGAGAGTGGGAGAGTCGAATTAGTTTGGGGACTGACACTGGGCTGTGGGGAGAGAGTGGGACACTGGGATTTGTTTGGGGACTGACAGAGGACTGTGGGAGAGAGTGGGGCAGTGGGATTAGTTTGAGGACTGACACTGGGCTGTGGGGAGAGAGTGGGACAGTGGAATTAGTTTGGGGACTGACACAGGGCTGTGGGGAGAGAGTCGGGCAGTGGGATTACTTTGGGGACTGATTTAGGGCTGTGGGGAGAGAGTGGGGCAGTGGGATGAGTTTGGGGACTGAAACAGGGCTGTGGGGAGAGAGTGGGACAGTGGGATTTGTTTGGGGTCTGACACAGGACTGTGGGAGAGAGTAGGACTCTGGGATTAGTTTGGGGACTGATTTAGGACTGTGGGGAGAGAGTGGGGCAGTGGGATTAGTTTGGGGACTGACCCTGGGCTGTGGGGAGAGAGTGGGGCAGTGGGATTAGGTTGGGTACTGACACAGGGCTGTGGGGAGAGAGTGGGACAGTTGGATTAGTTTGGCGACTGACAGAGGTCTGTGGGGAGAGAGTGGGACAGTGGGATTTGTTTGGGGACTGACCCAGGGCTGTGGGGAGAGAGTGGGACAGTGGGATTAGTTTGGGGACTGAATCAGGGCTGTGGGGAGAGAGTGGGGCAGTGGGATTAGTTTGGGTATTGACAGGGCTGTGGGGAGAGAGTGGGCCATTGGGATTATTTGGGGGACTGACGCAGGACTGTGAGAGGGAGTGGTACAGTGGGATTAGTTTGGAGAGTGACCCAGGGCTGTGGGGAGAGAGTGGGACAGTGGGATTAGTTTGGGGACTGAATCAGGGCTGTGGGGAGAGAGTGGGGCATTGGGATTAGTTTGGGTACTGACAGGGCTGTGGGGAGAGAGTGGGGCAGTGGGATTAGTTTAGGGACTGACACGGCTGTGGGGAGAGAGTGGGCCATTGGGATTATTTGGGGGACTGACGCAGGACTGTGAGAGGGAGTGGTACAGTGGGATTAGTTTGGAGAGTGACCCAGGGCTGTGAGGAGAGAGTGGGACAGTGGGATTAGTTTGGGGACTGACAGGGCTGTGGGGAGAGAGTGGGATAGTGGGATTAGATCGGAGACTGACCCAGGGCTGTGGGGAGAGAGTGGGACAGTGGGATTAGTTTGGGGACTGACAGGGCTGTGGGGAGAGAGTGGGGCAGCGGAATTTGTTTGGGGACTGACAAAGGGCTGTGAGAGAGAGTGGGACTGTGGGACTAGTTTGGAGACTGACACAGGGTTGGGAGAGAGTGGAGCAGTGGGATTAGTTTGGGGACTGACACAGGACTGTGGGAGAATGTGGGATACTGGGATTAGTTTGGGGACTGACTCAGGGCTGTCGGGAGAGAGTGGGGCAGTGGGATTAGTTTGGGGACTGACAGTGTTGTAGGGAGAGAGTGGGTCAGTGGGATTAGTTTGGGGACTGACTCAGGGCTGTGGGGAGAGAATGGGGCAATGGGAATAAGTTGGGGACTGACAGGGCTGTGGGGTGAGAGTGGGGCAGTGGGATTAGTTTGGGGACTGACACGGCTGTGGGGAGAGAGTGGGCCATTGGGATTATTTGGGGGACTGACGCAGGACTGTGAGAGGGAGTGGTACAGTGGGATTAGTTTGAGGACTGACACGGCTGTGGGGAGAGAGTGGGACAGTGGGATTAGTTTGAGGACTGACACAGGGCTGTGGGGAGAGAGTTGGACATTGGGATTAGTTTGGGGACTGACACAGGACTGTGGGAGAATGTGGGATAGTGGGATTAGTTTGGGGACTGACTCAGGGCTGTGGGGAGAGAGTCGGGCAGTGGGATTAGTTTGGGTATTGACAGGGCTGTGGGGAGAGAGTGGGCCATTGGGATTATTTGGGGGACTGACGCAGGACTGTGAGAGGGAGTGGTACAGTGGGATTAGTTTGGAGAGTGACCCAGGGCTGTGAGGAGAGAGTGGGACAGTGGGATTAGTTTGGGGACTGACAGGGCTGTGGGGAGAGAGTGGGATAGTGGGATTAGATCGGAGACTGACCCAGGGCTGTGGGGAGAGAGTGGGACAGTGGGATTAGTTTGGGGACCTGACAGGGCTGTGGGGAGAGAGTGGAGCAGTGGGATTAGTTTGGGCCCTGACACAGGGATCTGGGGACAGAGTGGCACAGTGGGATTTCTTTGGGGACTGACAGGGCTGTGGGGGGAGAGTGGGACAGTGGGATTTGTTTGGGGACTGACACAGGACTGTGGGAGAGAGTAAGAGAGTGGGACTGTGGGACTAGTTTGGATACTGACACAGGGTTGTGGGGAGAAAGTGGAGCAGTGGGTTTTGGTTGGGGACTGACACAGGGCTGTGGGGAGAAAGCGGGACAGTGGGAATAGTTTCAGGACTGACACAGGTCTCTGGGGATAGAGCGGGACAGTGGCATTACTTTGTGGACTGACACAGGGCTGTGGGGAGAGAGTGGTACAGTGCATTTACTTTCGGGACTGTCACAGGGCTGTGGGGAGAGAGCAGGACTGTGGGATTAGTTTGAGGGATGACACAGGGCTGTGGGGAGAGAGTGGAGCAGTGGGATTAGTTTGAGGATTGATACAGGGCTGTGGGGAGAGAGTGGGACAGTGGGATTAGTTTGGGGACTGACACAGGGCTGTGGGGAACTGGGATAAGTTTGAGGAATGACGCAGGACTTTGGGGAGAGAGGGGGTCAGTGGGATTTTTTTGGGGACTGACACAGGGCTGTGGGGAGAGTGTGGGGCATTGGGATTAGTTTGTGGACTGACACAGGGTAGTGGGGAGAGTGGGACAGTGGGATTAGTTTTGGAGCTGACACAGGACTGTAGGGAGAGAGTGCGACAGTGGGATTAGTTTGGGCCCTGACACAGGGATCTGGGGACAGAGTGGCACAGTGGGATTTGTTTGGGGACTGACAGGGCTGTGGGATGAGAGTGGGACAGTGGGATTTGTTTGGGGACTGACACAGGACTGTGAGAGAGAGTAGGACTCTGGGATTAGTTTGGGGACTGACTCAGGACTGTGGGGAGAAAGTGGGGCGGTGGGATTAGCTTGGGACTGAGAGGGCTGTGGGGAGTGAGTGGGACAGTGGGATTTCTTTGGGGACTAACACAGGACTGCGGGAGAGAGTGGGACAGTCTGATTACTTTGGGGACTGACACAGGGATGTGGGGAGAGAGTGGGGCAGAGGGATTAGTTTGGGGACTGACACAGGCTGTGGGGAGAGAGTGGGGCATTGGGATTAGTTTGGGGACTGACCCAGGGCTGTGGGGAGAGAGTGGGGCAGTGGGATTAGGTTGGGTACTGACACAGGGCTGTGGGGAGAGAGTGGGACAGTGGGATTAGTTTGGCGACTAACAGAGGTCTGTGGGGAGAGAGTGGGACAGTGGGATTAGTTTGGGGACTGACACGGCTGTGGGGACAGAGTGGGCCATTGGGATTATTTGGGGGACTGACGCAGGATTGTGAGAGGGAGTGGTACAGTGGGATTAGTTTGGAGAATGACCCAGGGCTGTGGGGAGAGAGTGGGACAGTGGGATTAGTTTGGGGACTGACAGGGCTGTGGGGAGAGAGTGTGATAGTGGGATTAGATTGGAGACTGACCCAGGGCTGTGGGGAGAGAGTGGGACAGTGGGATTAGTTTGGGGACTGACAGGGCTGTGGGGAGAGAGTGGGGCAGCGGAATTAGTTTGGGGACTGACACAGGGCTGTGGGGAGAGAGTGGGACCGTCGGATTAGTTGGGGGACTGACACAGGATGGTAGGAGGGAGTGGGACAGTGGGATTTGTTTGGGGACTGTCTCAGGGCTGTGGGGAGAGAGTGGGACTGTGGGATTAGGTTAGGGACTGACACAGGGCTTTGGGGAGAGAGTGGGACAGTGGAATTAGTTTAGGGATTGACACAGGGCTCTGGGGAGAGAGTGGGACAGTGGGATTAGTTTGGGGACTGACACAGGGCTGTGGGGAGAGACTGGGACAGTGGGATTAGTTTGGGGACTGACCGGGCTGTGGCGAGAGAGTGGGAGAGTGGGATTAGTTTGGAGACTGACCCAGGGCTGTGGGGAGAGAGTGGGGCAGCGGAATTAGTTTGGGGACTGACACAGGGCTGTGGGGCACTGGGATAAGTTTGGGGAATGACACAGGACTTCGGGGAGAGAGGGGGACAGTGGGATTTTTTTGGGGACTGACACAGGGTTGTGGGGAGAGAGTGGGGCAGTGGGATTAGTTTGGGGACTGACACAGGGCTGTAGGGAGAGAGTGGGACAGTGGGATTAGTTTGGGGACTGATACAGGGCTGTGGAGAGAGAGTGGGACAGTGGGATTTGTTTGGGGACTGACACAGGGCTGGGAGAGAGTGGAGTAGTGGGATTAGTTTGGGGACTGACACCAGGTTGTGGGGAGAGAGTGGGGCAATGGGATTAGTTTTGGGACTGACACAGGGCTGTGGGGGGAAAGCGGGACAGTGGGATTACTTTCAGGACTGACACAGGTTTGTGGGGATAGAGCAGGACAGTGGGATTAGTTTCGGGACTGACAGAAGGCTGCGGGGAGAGAGCAGGACAGTTTGATTCGTTTGAGGACTGACACAGGCCTGTGGGAACAGAGTGGGACAGTGCGATTAATTTGGGGACTGTCACAGGGCTGTGGGGAGAGAGTAGGACAGTGGGGTTAGTTTTAGGACTGAAACAGGGCTATGGGGAGAGAGTGGGACAGTGGGATTAGTTTGAGGACTGACACAGGGCTGTGGGGAGAGAGTTAGACATTGGGATTAGTTTGGGGACTGACACAGGACTGTGGGAGAATGTGGGATAGTGGGATTAGTTTGGGGTCTGACTCAGGGCTGTGGGGAGAGAGTGGGGCAGTGGGATTAGTTTGGGGACTGACAGTGCTGTGGGGAGAGAGTGGGGCAGCGGGATTAGTTTGGGGACTGACACAGGACTCTGGGAGAATGTTGGATAGTGGGATTAGTTTGGGGTCTGACTCAGGGCTGTGGGGAGAGAGTGGGGCAGTGGGATTAGTTTGGGGACTGACAGGGCTGTGGGGAGAGAGTGGGACAGTGGGTTTATTTGGGGGACTGACACAGGACTGTGAGAGGGATTGGTACAGTGGGATTAGTTTGGGGACTGACTCACGGCTGTTGGGAGAGATTGGAACAGAGGGATTAGTTTGGGGACTGATACAGGGCTTGGGGCGAGAGTGGGAGAGTCGAATTAGTTTGGGGACTGACACAGGGCTGTGGGGAGAGAGTGGGACAGAGGGATTAGTTTGGAGACTGTCCCAGGGCTGTGGGGAGAGAGTGGGACAGTGGGATTTGTTTGGGGACTGATACAGGACTGTGGGAGAGAGTGGGACAGTGCGATTAGTTTGGGGACTGACACAGGGCTCTGGGGAGAGAGTGGGGCACTGGGATTAGTTTGGGGACTGACACAGGGCTGTGGGAGAGAACGGGACAGTGGGAAGAGTTTGAGGACTGACAGAGGGCAGTGGGGAGAGTGGGACAGTGGGATTAGTTTGGGAGCTGAGTCAGGACTGTAGGGAGATAGTACGACAATATGATTAGTTAGGGCACTGACACAGGGGTCTGGTGAGAGAGAGGGACAGTGGGATTAGTTTGGGGACTGACAGGGCTGTGGGGAGAGAGCAGGACAGTGGGATTAGTATGAGGACTGACCCAGGGCAGTGGGGATAGTGGGACAGTGGGATTAGTTTCGGAGCTGACACAGGACTGCAGGGAGAGAGTGCGACAGTATGATTAGTTTGGGCACTGACACAGGGCTCTGGGGAGAGAGTGGGTCAGTGGGATTAGTTTGGGGTCTCACAGGGCTGTGGGGAGAGAGTGGGGCAGCGAAATTAGTTTGGTGACTGATAAAGGGCTGTGGGGCACTGGGATAAGTTTGGGGAATGACACAGGACTTTGGGGAGAGAGGGGGACAGTGGGATTTGTTTGAGGACTGACACAGGGCTGTGTGGAGAGAGTGGGGCAGTGGGATTTGTTTGGGGACTGACACAGGACTGTGGGAGAGAGCAGGACTGTGGGATTAGTTTGGGGACTGACTCAGGACTGTGGGGAGAGAGTGGGGCAGTGGGATTAGTTTGGGGACTGACAGGGCTGTGGGGAGAAGGTGGGACAGTGAGATATCTTTGGGTACTGACACAGGACTGCGGGTGAGAGTGGGACAGTTGGATTAGTTTGGGGACTGACTCAGGTTTCTGGGGAGAGAGTGGGGCAATGGGATTAGTTTGGGGACTGACACAGGGCTGTGGGGAGAGAGTGGGGCAATGGGAATAAGTTGGGGACTGACAGGGCTGTGGGGAGAGAGTGGGGCAGTGGGATTTGTTTGGGGACTGAGCCAGGGCTGTGGGGAGAGAGTGGGGCAGTGGGATTAGGTTGGGTACTGACACAGGGCTGTGGGGAGAGAGTGGGACAGTTGGATTAGTTTGGCGACTAACAGAGGTCTGTGGGGAGAGAGTGGGACAGTGGGATTTGTTTGGGGACTGACCCAGGGCTGTGGGGAGAGAGTGGGACAGTGGGATTAGTTTGGGGACTGAATCAGGGCTGTGGGGAGAGAGTGGGGCAGTGGGATTAGTTTGGGTATTGACAGGGCTGTGGGGAGAGAGTGGGCCATTGGGATTATTTGGGGGACTGACGCAGGACTGTGAGAGGGAGTGGTACAGTGGGATTAGTTTGGAGAGTGACCCAGGGCTGTGGGGAGAGTGTGGGACAGTGGGATTAGTTTGGGGACTGAATCAGGGCTGTGGGGAGAGAGTGGGGCATTGGGATTAGTTTGGGTACTGACAGGGCTGTGGGGAGAGAGTGGGGCAGTGGGATTAGTTTGGGGACTGACACGGCTGTGGGGAGAGAGTGGGCTATTGGGATTATTTGGGGGACTGACGCAGGACTGTGAGAGGGAGTGGTACAGTGGGATTAGTTTGGAGAGTGACCCAGGGCTGTGAGGAGAGAGTGGGACAGTGGGATTAGTTTTAGGACTGAAACAGGAATATGGGGAGACAGTGGGACAGTGGGATTAGTTTGAGGACTGACACAGGGCTGTGGGGAGAGAGTTGGACATTGGGATTAGTTTGGGGACTGACACAGGACTGTGGGAGAATGTGGGATAGTGGGGTTAGTTTGGGAACTGACTCAGGGCTGTGGGGAGTGAGTAGGACGGTGGGATTAGTTTGAGGACTGACACAGGGCTGTGGGGAGATAGTGGAGCAGTGGCATTAGTTGGAGGACTGACACAGCGCAGTGGGGAGAGTGGGGCAGTGGGATTAGTTTGGGGACTGACCAGGGCTGTGGGGAGAGAGCGGAACAGTGGGATTAGTTTGAGGACTGACACAGGGCAGTGGGGAGAGTGGGACAGTGGGATTTGTTTGGGAGCTGACACAGGACTGTAGGGAGAGAGTGCGTCAGTATGATTAGTTTGGGCACTGACACAGGGCTCTGGTGAGAGAGTGGGACAGTGGGATTAGTTTGGGGACTGTCAGGGCTGTGGGGAGAGAGTGGGGCAGCGGAATTAGTTTGGGGACTGACACTGGGCTGTGGGGTACTGGGATAAGTTTGGGGAATGACACAGGACTTTGGGGAGAGAGGGGGACTGTGGGATTTTTTGGGGACTGACACAGGGCTGTGGGGAGAGTGTGGGGTAGTGGGATTAGTTTGGGGAGTGACACAGGGCTGTGGGGAGAGAATGGGACAGTGGGATTTGTTTCGGGACTGACACAGGACTGTGGCAGAAAGTGGGACTGTGGGACTAGTTTGGACACTGATACAGGGTTGGGAGAGAGTGGAGCAGTGGGATTAGTTTGGGGACTGACACAGGGCTCTGGGGAGAGAGTTGGACATTGGGATTAGTTTGGGGACTGACACAGGACTGTGGGAGAATGTGGGATAGTGGGATTAGTTTGGGGACTGACTCAGGTCTGTGGGGAGAGAGTCGGGCAGTGGGATTAGTTTGGGGACTGACAGTGTTGTGGGGAGAGAGTGGGGCAGTGGGATTAGTTTGGCGACCAGCACAGGACTGTGGGATAGAGTGCGACAGTGCGACTAGTTTGAGGACTGAAACAGGGCTGTGGGGAGAGAGTGGAGCAGTGGCATTAGTTTGAGGACTGACACAGGGCTGTGGGGAGAGAGTGGGACAGTGGGATTAGTTTGGGGTCTGATACAGGGCTGTGGGGAGAGAGTGGGATAGTGGGAATTGTTTGGGGACTGACACAGGACTGTGGGAGAGTGTGGGACAGTGGGATCAGTTTGGGCACTGACTCACGGCTGTGGGGAGAGAGTGGGGCAGTGGGATTAGTTTGGGGACTGACACAGGGCTTGGGGCGAGAGTGGGAGAGTCGAATTAGTTTGGGGACTGACACAGGGCTGTGGGGAGAGAGTGGGGCAGTGGGACTAGTTTGGGGACTGACACAGGGCTGTGGGGAGAGAGTGGGACAGTGGAATTAGTTTGGGGACTGACACAGGGCTGTGGGGAGAGAGTGGGACAGTGGGATTAGTTGGGGGACCGACGCAGGACTGTGGGAGGGAGTGGGACAGTGGGATTAGTTTGGGGACTGACTCAGGGCTGTGGGGAGAGAGTGGGACAGTGGAATTAGTTTGGGGACTGACACAGGACTATGGGGAGAGAGTGGGACAGTGGTATTAGTTTGAGGACTGACACAGGGCTGTGGGAAGAGAGTTGGACATTGGGATTAGTTTGGGGACTGACACAGGACTGTGGGAGAATGTGGGATACTGGGATCAGTTTGGGCACTGACTCAGGGCTGTGGGGCGAGAGTGGGAGAGTCGAATTAGTATGGGGACTGACACTGGGCTGTGGGGTGAGAGTGGGACAGTGGGATAAGTTGGGGGAATGACACAGGACTGTGGGAGGGAGTGGGGGACAGTGGGATATTTTTGGGGACTGACACAGGGCTGTGGGGAGAGTGTGGGGCAGTGGGATTAGTTTGGGGACTGACACAGGGCTGTGGGGAGAGAGTGGGACAGTCGGGTTTGTTTGGGGACTGTTACAGGACTGTGAGAGAGAGTGGGACTGTGGAATTAGTTTGGGGACTGACACAGGACTATGGGAGAGAGTGGAACAGTGGGATTAGTTTGAAGACTGACACAGTGCAGTGGGGAGAGTGGGACATTGGGATTAGTTTGGGGACTGACACAGGACTGTGGGAGAATGTGGGATAGTGGGATTAGTTTGGGGACTGACTCAGGGCTGTGGGGAGAGAGTCGGGCAGTGGGATTAGTTTGGGGACTGACAGTGTTGTGGGGAGAGAGTGGGGCAGTGGGATTAGTTTGGCGACCAGCACAGGTCTGTGGGGAGAGAGTGGGACAGTGGGATTTGTTTGGGGACTGGCACAGGACTGTGGGATAGAGTGCGACAGTGCGATTAGTTTGAGGACTGAAACAGGGCTGTGGGGAGAGAGTGGAGCAGTGGCATTAGTTTGAGGACTGACACAGGGCTGTGGGGAGAGAGTGGGGCAGCGGAATTAGTTTGGGGACTGACACAGGGCTGTGGGGCACTGGGATAAGTTTGGGGAATGACACAGGACTTTAGGGAGAGAGGGGGACAGTGGGATATTTTGGGGACTGACACAGGGCTCTGGGGAGAGTGTGGGGCAGTTGGATTCGTTTGGGGACTGACACAGGGCTGTGGGGAGCAAGTGGGGCATTGGGATTTCTTTGAGGACTGACACAGCGCTCTGGAGTGAGAGGGGGCAGTGGGATTAGTTTGGGGACTGAAACAGGACTGTGAGAGAGAGTGGGACTGTGGGATTAGTTTGGGGACTGACACAAGGCTGCGGGGAGAGAGCAGGACAGTTTGATTAGTTTGAGGACTGACACAGGGCTTTGGGGAGAGAGTGGGACAGTGGGATTAGTTTGGGGACTGATTTAGGACTGTGGGGAGTGAGTGGGGCAGTGGGATTAGTTTGGGGACTGACCCTGGGCTGTGGGGAGAGAGTGGGGCAGTGGGATTAGGTTGGGTACTGACACAGGGCTGTGGGGAGAGAGTGGGACAGTTGGATTAGTTTGGCGACTAACAGAGGTCTGTGGGGAGAGAGTGGGACAGTGGGATTTGTTTGGGGACTGACCCAGGGCTGTGGGGAGAGTGTGGGACAGTGGGATTAGTTTGGGGACTGAATCAGGGCTGTGAGAGGGAGTGGTACAGTGGGATTAGTTTGGAGAGTGACCCAGGGCTGTGGGGAGAGAGTGGGACAGTGGGATTAGTTTGGGGACTGAATCAGGGCTGTGGGGAGAGAGTGGGGCAGTGGGATTAGTTTGGGGACTGACACGGCTGTGGGGAGAGAGTGGGCCATTGGGATTATTTGGGGGACTGACGCAGGACTGTGAGAGGGAGTGGTACAGTGGGATTAGTTTGGAGAGTGACCCAGGGCTGTGAGGAGAGAGTGGGACAGTGGGATTAGTTTGGGGACTGACAGGGCTGTGGGGAGAGAGTGGGATAGTGGGATTAGATCGTAGACTGACCCAGGGCTGTGGGGAGAGAGTGGGACAGTGGGATTAGTTTGGGGACTGACAGGGCTGTGGGGAGAGAGTGGGGCAGCGGAATTTGTTTGGGGACTGACAAAGGGCTGTGAGAGAGAGTGGGACTGTGGGACTAGTTTGGAGACTGACACAGGGTTGGGAGAGAGTGGAGCAGTGGGATTAGTTTGGGGACTGACACAGGGCTGTGGGGAGAGAATGGGACATTGGGATTAGTTTGGGGACTGACACAGGACTGTGGGAGAATGTGGGATACTGGGATTAGTTTGGGGACTGACTCAGGGCTGTCGGGAGAGAGTGGGGCAGTGGGATTAGTTTGGGGACTGACAGTGTTGTAGGGAGAGAGTGGGACAGTGGGATTAGTTTGGGGACTGACTCAGGGCTGTGGGGAGAGAATGGGGCAATGGGAATAAGTTGGGGACTGACAGGGCTGTGGGGTGAGAGTGGGGCAGTGGGTTTAGGTTGGGGACTGACACAGGGCTGTGGGGAGAAAGCGGGACAGTGGGAATAGTTTCAGGACTGACACAGGTCTCTGGGGATAGAGCGGGACAGTGGCATTAGTTTGTGGACTGACACAGGGCTGTGGGGAGAGAGTGGTACAGTGCATTTACTTTCGGGACTGTCACAGGGCTGTGGGGAGAGAGCAGGACTGTGGGATTAGTTTGAGGGATGACACAGGGCTGTGGGGAGAGAGTGGAGCAGTGGGATTAGTTTGAGGATTGATACAGGGCTGTGGGGAGAGAGTGGGACAGTGGGATTAGTTTGGGGACTGACACAGGGCTGTGGGGAACTGGGATAAGTTTGAGGAATGACGCAGGACTTTGGGGAGAGAGGGGGTCAGTGGGATTTTTTTGGGGACTGACACAGGGCTGTGGGGAGAGTGTGGGGCATTGGGATTAGTTTGTGGACTGACACAGGGTAGTGGGGAGAGTGGGACAGTGGGATTAGTTTTGGAGCTGACACAGGACTGTAGGGAGAGAGTGCGACAGTGGGATTAGTTTGGGCCCTGACACAGGGATCTGGGGACAGAGTGGCACAGTGGGATTTGTTTGGGGACTGACAGGGCTGTGGGATGAGAGTGGGACAGTGGGATTTGTTTGGGGACTGACACAGGACTGTGAGAGAGAGTAGGACTCTGGGATTAGTTTGGGGACTGACTCAGGACTGTGGGGAGAAAGTGGGGCGGTGGGATTAGCTTGGGACTGAGAGGGCTGTGGGGAGTGAGTGGGACAGTGGGATTTCTTTGGGGACTAACACAGGACTGCGGGAGAGAGTGGGACAGTCTGATTACTTTGGGGACTGACACAGGGATGTGGGGAGAGAGTGGGACAGTGGGATCAGTTTGGGCACTGACTCAGGGCTTGGGGCGAGAGTGGGAGAGTCGAATTAGTATGGGGACTGACACTGGGCTGTGGGGTGAGAGTGGGACAGTGGGATAAGTTTGGGGAATGACACAGGAGTTTGGGGGGTTAGGGGGACAGTGGGATATTTTTGGGGACTGACACAGGGCTGTGGGGAGAGTGTGGGGCAGTGGGATTAGTTTGGGGACTGACACAGGGCTGTGGGGAGAGAGTGGGACAGTCGGGTTTGTTTGGGGACTGTTACAGGACTGTGAGAGAGAGTGGGACTGTGGAATTAGTTTGGGGACTGACACAGGACTATGGGAGAGAGTGGAACAGTGGGATTAGTTTGAAGACTGACACAGTGCAGTGGGGAGAGTGGGACATTGGGATTAGTTTGGGGACTGACACAGGACTGTGGGAGAATGTGGGATAGTGGGATTAGTTTGGGGACTGACTCAGGGCTGTGGGGAGAGAGACGGGCAGTGGGATTAGTTTGGGGACTGACAGTGTTGTGGGGAGAGAGTGGGGCAGTGGGATTAGTTTCGCGACCAGCACAGGTCTGTGGGGAGAGAGTGGGACAGTGGGATTTGTTTGGGGACTGGCACAGGACTGTGGGATAGAGTGCGACAGTGCGATTAGTTTGAGGACTGAAACAGGGCTGTGGGGAGAGAGTGGAGCAGTGGCATTAGTTTGAGGACTGACACAGGGCTGTGGGGAGAGAGTGGGGCAGCGGAATTAGTTTGGGGACTGACACAGGGCTGTGGGGCACTGGGATAAGTTTGGGGAATGACACAGGACTTTAGGGAGAGAGGGGGACAGTGGGATATTTTGGGGACTGACACAGGGCTCTGGGGAGAGTGTGGGGCAGTTGGATTCGTTTGGGGACTGACACAGGGCTGTGGGGAGAAAGCGGGACAGTGGGAATAGTTTCAGGACTGACACAGGTCTCTGGGGATAGAGCGGGACAGTGGCATTACTTTGTGGACTGACACAGGGCTGTGGGGAGAGAGTGGTACAGTGCATTTACTTTCGGGACTGTCACAGGGCTGTGGGGAGAGAGCAGGACTGTGGGATTAGTTTGAGGGATGACACAGGGCTGTGGGGAGAGAGTGGAGCAGTGGGATTAGTTTGAGGATTGATACAGGGCTGTGGGGAGAGAGTGGGACAGTGGGATTAGTTTGGGGACTGACACAGGGCTGTGGGGAACTGGGATAAGTTTGAGGAATGACGCAGGACTTTGGGGAGAGAGGGGGTCAGTGGGATTTTTTTGGGGACTGACACAGGGCTGTGGGGAGAGTGTGGGGCATTGGGATTAGTTTGTGGACTGACACAGGGTAGTGGGGAGAGTGGGACAGTGGGATTAGTTTTGGAGCTGACACAGGACTGTAGGGAGAGAGTGCGACAGTGGGATTAGTTTGGGCCCTGACACAGGGATCTGGGGACAGAGTGGCACAGTGGGATTTGTTTGGGGACTGACAGGGCTGTGGGATGAGAGTGGGACAGTGGGATTTGTTTGGGGACTGACACAGGACTGTGAGAGAGAGTAGGACTCTGGGATTAGTTTGGGGACTGACTCAGGACTGTGGGGAGAAAGTGGGGCGGTGGGATTAGCTTGGGACTGAGAGGGCTGTGGGGAGTGAGTGGGACAGTGGGATTTCTTTGGGGACTAACACAGGACTGCGGGAGAGAGTGGGACAGTCTGATTACTTTGGGGACTGACACAGGGATGTGGGGAGAGAGTGGGGCAGAGGGATTAGTTTGGGGACTGACACAGGCTGTGGGGAGAGAGTGGGGCATTGGGATTAGTTTGGGGACTGACCCAGGGCTGTGGGGAGAGAGTGGGGCAGTGGGATTAGGTTGGGTACTGACACAGGGCTGTGGGGAGAGAGTGGGACAGTGGGATTAGTTTGGCGACTAACAGAGGTCTGTGGGGAGAGAGTGGGACAGTGGGATTAGTTTGGGGACTGACACGGCTGTGGGGACAGAGTGGGCCATTGGGATTATTTGGGGGACTGACGCAGGATTGTGAGAGGGAGTGGTACAGTGGGATTAGTTTGGAGAATGACCCAGGGCTGTGGGGAGAGAGTGGGACAGTGGGATTAGTTTGGGGACTGACAGGGCTGTGGGGAGAGAGTGTGATAGTGGGATTAGATTGGAGACTGACCCAGGGCTGTGGGGAGAGAGTGGGACAGTGGGATTAGTTTGGGGACTGACAGGGCTGTGGGGAGAGAGTGGGGCAGCGGAATTAGTTTGGGGACTGACACAGGGCTGTGGGGAGAGAGTGGGACCGTCGGATTAGTTGGGGGACTGACACAGGATGGTAGGAGGGAGTGGGACAGTGGGATTTGTTTGGGGACTGTCTCAGGGCTGTGGGGAGAGAGTGGGACTGTGGGATTAGGTTAGGGACTGACACAGGGCTTTGGGGAGAGAGTGGGACAGTGGAATTAGTTTAGGGATTGACACAGGGCTGTGGGGAGAGACTGGGACAGTGGGATTAGTTTGGGGACTGACCGGGCTGTGGCGAGAGAGTGGGAGAGTGGGATTAGTTTGGAGACTGACCCAGGGCTGTGGGGAGAGAGTGGGGCAGCGGAATTAGTTTGGGGACTGACACAGGGCTGTGGGGCACTGGGATAAGTTTGGGGAATGACACAGGACTTCGGGGAGAGAGGGGGACAGTGGGATTTTTTTGGGGACTGACACAGGGCTGTGGGGAGAGAGTGGGGCAGTGGGATTAGTTTGGGGACTGACACAGGGCTGTAGGGAGAGAGTGGGACAGTGGGATTAGTTTGGGGGACTGATACAGGGCTGTGGAGAGAGAGTGGGACAGTGGGATTTGTTTGGGGACTGACACAGGGCTGGGAGAGAGTGGAGTAGTGGGATTAGTTTGGGGACTGACACCGGGTTGTGGGGAGAGAGTGGGGCAATGGGATTAGTTTTGGGACTGACACAGGGCTGTGGGGGGAAAGCGGGACAGTG